>NC_043712.1:81070203-81085425 GCF_006229205.1 Suricata suricatta
TTAGGTCTCTCCTGTTTTCCTGCTAGACCTATGAGTGCAAACATATGGTTTCTGTCCTTCTCTGCCTGGCTTACTTCACTCAGCATGACACCCTCAAGGTCCATCCACTTTCCTACGAAGGGCCATATGTCATTCCCTCTCATTGCCATGTAGTACTCCATCGTGAATATATACCACATCTTCTTGATCCATTCGTCAGTGCATTTTATTTTCAATGGAAATATGTTAATATTCAGTCTCTTTAAATGTTTCCTCTTTTATCTCGTTATTTCGTAGAGTTTTTAGTGAAAGGAATGGTGCTTGAGGAGGTAAGCCACAGAGGACCTGGTGAAGGGCTTTCTTTGCTGTATTTTGGCTAAAGCAACTCTTGAGACCTTAGGTGACAAAGCATTTCCTCAGAACAAGGGAGAGAGAATTCTGTTGCCTTAGAAACTTGGCAAGAATAATTTTTATCGTTGGATTTCTGAACAAGAAGAACCACGGTCGCTTTGGTGGAATGCAGGAGAGAAGAGCTCAGGGCTGTGAACACGGACCCCTGGCCGCCATGTTCCAGTGGGAAGAGGGTGCGGTCCGCAGATGTCTTAGAATTGACTGCCAGCAGCTGGTCACAGCAGCGGGGGTTGTAGGGCCACCCAGCCTTTTCTGTGCTGTCACAGGAGACTTGCGGTGTCCGAAAGCTCACTGTGTCGTCCGTCTCGCTTGCCCACTCTGCATTGTCCCCCTGGGGTCCTGGAGCCGTGGACTCCCGGTCGGCTGCTGATTCAAGGGTCCTGGCCACTGACCACCCCTCACCACTCACTGGTCTTTGGGTCTCGTGGACGCCTTTCTGTCCCTTCTGTTGTTTTATTTAACTGACTTAAAAAAAATTTTTTTTTATTGTGTCAAAATATACAAAGCGTAAAATTGACCGTTATGACTGGTCGGCATGTGGTCTTGCGGCCCGAAGCACACTCAGCTGCTGTGCAGCCGTCCCCACCGCCCGTCTCCAGAGCTTTTGTTCCTCTTCCCAAACGCAAAGCCCATTCCCCCCCAGTGGTAACGCCCCGTTCTCTCCCTCTCACTAACTGGCTTTACCCCGGGACAGCCTGTTTTGCTGGCACAGCTTTCTTCAAAGCTTCTCGGTCTCTGCGGTCATCTGCAGACTCACACGAGATAAGACGGTCCCTCTTATCTCTGTCCCATCCTTTCTCCTCGTCTCCCAGCCCCTGAAGCTGGGCTGTGTTGCGGACTTCCCCGCTTTGCACACTGCTCTAATCCACAGCTCTGGGGTAGTGAGGACAGATGCTTCTCAAAGGACCGAGGTTCATAGAGAAAGGGGCCCAGGGGAGTGTCCGCTGACACCCCCGCGGGACACTCTAAATTCTGTGTCTGCCAGGTGATCTCAACTCCCCCCAGACTCGCCCTGTCCCCTGTGGCACTGGGAGGGGTGGGGGGAGCGGGACTCGTGCCTCCGGCCACCATCTCATTGGTTCTTGACTTGTCTGGGACCCTTTCGTCATTGTCACAGGCAACTAGGTAGTGCAGGTCTGTGTTTCTGTTCCAGTCTCTGTCTCTTAGTTCTCAACTTACCAGAAAATCCAATATGACAACCTTTTGACTCCCCTAAGAAAATTCATGTAAATATTGATCCCCGTTGCTGAAGCAAATTACAGTTCAACCCCAGTTTACTCTAGTCTCCATGTCTGTTGGCGGACTTCACAATCATTTATCTGGCCTTAATTGTACAAGCTCACTGAACACACTTTTCAGAAAAAAAAATGCACAAGAAACTCTCAAAGTCCACTATACATAGCTGGTTTCTTGCCAAAAGAAAATATCGATTCAGTATTCTAGTAATAGCAGATTTTTCTGATGGTCATTGGAGTTAAGAATTCTTCGATACTGCTTCAACCATCCAATCCCAGTTCCTCGCATCTTAACAGATGACTATTGATCTCAGCACTTACCAATCTACTATTTTTGCACTACCCCTTAACTCTGGTCCTGGGTACTTGAGGTTTAGCTAAAACAGACTGTGAGGAAATTCAGGGAAGCAGGTGGATATATGTGACACTAATATGTTTGCTGAACTGCACTGAATTATCTTGGTTGGTGAGTCTGCTTTCTGAACAGATTCCCTCCTTCCTTCCCTTTCTTCCTTCTGTTTTTTTTTTTAATATAATTTTTCATTCATTCAGCAAGTATTCATCGTGCAACTTCAGTCAGACCCTTTTCTAGGCACGGGATAGACAGCAGCGTGTAAAACACCTGTGCCTCTCGCTGATCTTCTGTATCCAGGAGGGGAGAACGTTACAAATAAGTACAAGATAATTTTCAGAAAATGCTCAGAGCTATGAATAAAGACAAAACGATACGATGGTTGTGTCCAAAGGGACAGTGGCGTTTTAATAGGGTAGGTCAGGAACGGGAGCCTCTCTAAGGGGAGAGAATGGGAGTTAGTCCTGAGTGACTGTGAGCCCTTGTGGTCAAGGCAAGTGACTTCCAGGCCGAGTGCGCGGTGGCGGGGAGAGCTCGCCTGGACTGGGAAGGAGGCCCGTGTGCTGAAATCAGGGGCCGGCATCCCTGGGGACCCCACCTCCAGGGGCTTCACAGGATGGGAGAGAGTCGGGGTTTTATTAGGAGTGCGATGGGAAGTCACTGGAGTGTTGAAGCAGTGAGTGGCGTGACCTGATTTACTTGCTCGTAGGGTCTCTGTGGGGCGCGGGGTGTAGACTGAAGGGGAGGAATGGGTCAGAGATGGGAGTGAAGGCTGCAGGCGCCCAGAGGGAGGGAGAGAGAGGTGCTTGCACTGGGCGGGGGCAGTAGAGACGGAAAGAAATGGTGGCGCGGGAGGTCTCTGGGAGGAGAACTTACACGCAGCTCGGGGGAATATTTTGGACGGCAGTTCCTGCGGAGACTGAAGTAGGTTGTCCTGGGCACCTTCCCAGCCTGAAGGGTGGGGCGTGGTACGTCGGTGTGGTCCAGAGTACTGGCCCCCGAGAGGTCCACACCCCAGTCCCTGGGACCTATGAGGATGCCACCTTCAGCAAATGTGATGAAGTCAGGCCTCGTGAGAAGGGGGGTCATCCTGGGTTTTTCAGGTGGGTTCGTTCTGGCTGCGTGAATCCTGAGAGCTGGAGAAGCCTTCCTGGTTGTCCCCAGAGACGCCATGTGGGAGGAGCTGCGGGAGGGTTTTGAGGCAGGGGCCTTGAGCTTTGCTGGCTTTGAAGGTAGACAAAGGGCCCCAGAGCCCAAGAGTGCGGGAGGCCTCTAGGAGCTTGGGCAGCCCTCAGCTGGCAGCCCGCAGGGACAGGGACTTCAGTCCTCCAACTCCCGGGAACCGAGCTCTGCCAGCACCCCGACTGAGCAAGGCCCCGGACAATCCCCCGGAGCCCCCAGAAGAGAAGGTTGCCCTGCGGACACCTTGGTGTTAGCCCAGAGAGACTCGTATTAGACTTCCGGCCCACAGAGCTGTGAAATAATAAACACAGGTCCCTTTAAGCTGCGAAGTTTGGGGTATTTGTTGTTTAGCAGTAAAAAACAAATACAGTTTATAATCACCTTTTTTCTTTCCGTGAGGTTGAACCTCTTTTCATACGCTTAAGAGCCCTCTGTAGTTTTTTCTGTGTATGTCCTTTGCTCGTTTCTCTGTTGAGTCCCCCGCCTCCAGGTGTCCCTCATCCATTAAGGAGATGGATCCTCTGTGATGGGAGGTGCAGTCCCCAGGACCCCCACTGCCAGTGTTCGAAGCATGAGACCAGCTGGGGACAGACTGTAGAAACAAGGGGCCCAAGGACGGAACCCTGGTCACTGCCCACTTTGGAGATCAGGCAGAGAAAGGAGCTGAAGCCTATGGCTCTTCGGTTCCTGGGAGCTGGCCATTAGCCGGTGAAAAGGGACATGGCAGATGGCTACCTCTGCTGTTCTTCATATTCTTCTGGCCTCCGCTCCTCAGTTTGATCTTGGGAAGATCTCAAGTTAAGCCAGTGGCCCCAGTGGATTAAACCACCTCACAGTCAGGTCCAGTGTGGTGGCCCAGCAGGTGCGTGCAGGAGGCCTGGTGGGTGTGTAATAAACTGGGGAAGGGGATGTGCTGCCCAGTCAGATATGCTTGCTGGAGAAGCTGGTCTTTGCAGTGTGGTGTGAAATTAGAATGCATGTTCCCCGTCACATACTTCAGAGTAGTTTTACTGCTGTCTTTAACTGATGTGGAACGTGCCCAGGACCCTGCTTCTCCTAGGACGGGCTGCTCCTACCATGTGGGTGCGCTGGGATCCTCCCTGAGAGAAGGGCCTCTGGCCCTGGAAGCTTGACCAGGGGTCTTGGAGATTGAAGGCGTCTGGAAAGAGTTTCTGGTATCTTGAAACTTCATACCTGGGGAGGAAGCCCCATGTCATCAAAAAACCCTGTGATTCAGGGGCTCCAAGGGGGCTCAGTTGGTTAAGCATCTGACTTCGGCTCAGGTCATGATCTCAAGATCCGTGAGTTCAAGCCCAATGTCGGGCTCTGTGCTGACAGCTCAGAGCCTGGAGCCTGCTTCGGATTCTGTGTCTCCCTCTCTTTCTACTCCTCCCCAGCTGTTGCTCTGTCTCTGTCTCTCTTTTGAAATTAAAAATAAATATTAAAAATTTTTTTAAAAACCCCTAAGATCCAGAGTCCGAGACCTGGCTCAGATATGTGCTGCCTCTCTGAATGTGAGCAGTTCGCTTCACGTTGTGTCTTCTTTGTGAGATAGAGAGAGTACTAGTGCCTGCCCAATTTACGGTGCTCCCCTAAGAGGTATATGTGAAGGGTCTTTGTCAACCAACAGAAAGTACAGAGATGTGCTTGGCACTCGAGTATCAGATCCTGATGGAGGGAGCGGGGCAGTGAGCCAGGGTTCGGTCCGTCCTAAAGCTGTGACATGGCTTCTTGCCCTGAGGAAGGCACATGAACTGATAGGACAAGGGTGATGTGTCTGGGTGAAGATTATGTGGCCTGTCACGTTTCGTTCCACCCCACCTGCACCCTGGCTGCCAGCAATCTCCGGGGCACATCTTAAATTTAAATTTTTATTCAAGTATAATTAGCAGAGCAGTGTATTATTTTCAGGTGTACAGTGTCATGGTGCAGCATTCCTATATATTGCTCAGTGCTCATCATGGTGAAGTGTGCCCTTGATCCTCTTCACCTCTTTCGCCCATCGCCTACCCCCCCAACCATCTGTTTGTTTGTAGTTAAGAGTCTGTGTTTCTGTTATCTGTTTTTCTTTGTTTTCTTATATTCCACATGAGTGAAATCACACGGTATTTGTCTTCCTCTGACATCTTTCACTTGACCTTATATTCTCTGGATGTATTCATGTTGCTGCAAACGGTAAGATCACATTCTCTCTATGACCGAGTCATATTCCATTGTGTGATATACCACATCTTTTTATCCATTCATCAGTGGATGCACACTTGGGTTGCTTCCACATCTTGGCTGTTGTACATAATGCAGTGAACATAGGGATGCATTTATCTTCCTGATATATGCAAGATGCAAGAATTACTGAATCATAGGGTAATTCTGTTTTTAATTTTTTGAGGAATGTTCATACTGTCTTCCACAGTGGCTGCACCAGTTTACATCCTACCAACAGTGCATGAGGCTTCCTTTTTCTCCACATCCTAGCCAACACCTGTTATTTCTTGTGTTTTTGAATTTAGCCCTTCGGACGGGTGAGAGGTGATATCTCTTGGTGGTTTTCATTTACATTCTCCTGATGAGCAGTGGTTGACCATCTTCCTATATGTGTTGGCCATCTGGCTGTCTTCTGTAGAAAGTGTCTATTGAGGTCTTCTGCCCATTTTTAAATAAGATGATTTGGGTTAATTTGGTGTGGAGTTGTATAAATTCTTTACATAATTTGTATATTAACCCCTTATTGGACGTATCATTCGTGAATCGATTCTTCCATTCAATTGATTGGGTTTTTGTTTCCTTGATTATTTCCTTTGCTCTGTATAAGTTATTTAATTTGAGTTTTTGTGAATGGTGTAAGAAAGTGGTTCAGTTTTCTCAACACCATTTATTGAAGAGACTGTCTTTTCTCACTGCATATTCTTTTCTGCTTTGTCGAAGATTGACCATATAATTGGGGTTTACTTCTGGGCTCTTCTGTTCCATTGATTTATGTGTCTATTTATGTGCCAGTTCCATATTGTTTTAATTACTGTAGCTTTGTAGTATATCTTGAAATCTGGGATTGTGATACCTTTGGCTTTGTTTTTTTTCTACAAGATTTCTTTGGCTATCTGGTTCTGCTGTGATTCCATAAATTTTCCAATTATTTGTTCTAGTTGTGTGAAAAACGCTGTTGGTATTCTGACAGGGATTCCATTGAATCTGTAGGTTGCTTTGTGTAGTATGGACACTTTACCATATTGGTTCTTCCAATTCAGGGGTCTTCCTTTTATTTATTTTTTTAATGTTTCTTTATTTTTGAGGGAGAGAGAATGAGAATGAACAGGGGAGGGGCAGAGAGATAGAGAGAGAGAGATAGAGGATCTGAAGCAGGCTCTGCGCTGGCAGCACAGAGCCCCGTGCGGGACTCCAACTCATGAACTGTGAGATACTGACGTGAGCCAAAGTCAGATGCTTAACTGACTGAGCCACCCAGGCGCCCTTGGGATCTTCAGTTCTTGATGCTTACACACAGGACATGTGTTGTGTCTTTACATTAAAGTAGGGGTAAGGCTCTTTCTTCTCTTGGCCTCACTTTTGTTTGTTTTATTAATTTTACTGACCCACACCTTGGTGTTAGCCATCTCTTATCCTGTCCAGGGGCGTGGGAATGTTGTAGAGCCACACAGATATTCAGGGCTCTGAGGCAAGGAACTTGCCTTCAGCAAAATGGGCAAACTCCCATCGGTACCTTGCTGCCCTTGACGGTGTGGACGGAAGACGCCCATTTTAGAAACCTCAGCCGTGCGTGTTGGAAGCAGCAGCAGGGAGCGTCAGCACAGACCTGTTGGGGGCGGGGAGTCTCATAGACCTCACCACCTTCCGGAAGAAGCCTGCGAAAGCTGAACTCAGTCTCAACCGTGGGCCCCCGAAACGAAGTCAACCTGGTGATGAGGATAGTGTTTGTGTTTAGTCTTAGAAGTTTTTGTTTGTTAAAATTTTTTAACGTTTTATTTAGTTTGGAGAGACAGAATGCGAGCAGGGGAGGGCCAGCGAGAGAGGGAGAGACAGCATCTGAAGCAGGCTCTGGGCTCCGAGCTGTCAGCACAGAGCCTGGCACAGGACTTGAACCCACGAACCACGAGATCATGACCCGAGCTGACGTTCAGGTGCTTAACTGACTGAGCCCCCCAGGCGCCCCTAGAAGTTTTCATTGTTAAAAACACTCCCAAATGTGCCTGGAACATAAACAGTTTTTGAAAACAAAATGTTTGAAAACGAACAGTGCCAGACATCTCTGTGAGGGGCCGAGGGAGGCTCCAGGCCGCCGTTCTGGTGCATGCACACCGTGGCCGTGGCCGTGGCCGTGGCCAGGGAAGGCATGAGCGGAGCACAGCGCACAGCTCCTCACGCGGGCGCCTGGGCCTCTCCGGGACGCCCGGCCAGCCACCCCGGGGGCTGCTGCCTCTGCGAGCCCCCGCCATCCCCTTCATGAGTTTCCCTTATCTCTCTGAGCCCCGGTTTTTATCTGAGTGATGGAATTATGAGTTACGGGAGAAGAGGAGTAAGAAGCACATCAAAGAATTTTCTTGTGGCTTCTCAGGAAAGGGGCCTTGTTGGTCTAGGGCTGCTCGCTTTGGGTGTGCGGTTTTCATCACGAAGCACCTGGGGTTTGTTTTTCTCTAAAAGATGTAGATAATCTAGCGAGAATCCAGGGGAAGGACAACAAAAATGATGTATGGCTTGGAGAAAAGGAGAATAACAGTCTATAAATATTTGAAAGGTAATATACAAGAGGGAGAGAGGTTATTTACGGCAGCGGGAGGAGCCTGACAGGGAATACAGGCTTGCATCGAGGAGCAGGGGAAAATTGGGTAGAACTGAAGAGACCAAGCGTTATAAGGGTGATTAAGCAAAGAAACGTAATTCGCACACTAGTTCGTGTTGCCAGGGGCCCGAGTGGCGGGAGTAAGGAGTGTTTCTGAAACAGGATCCACGCGCGACTGTGAATCGTGTTTCCCTAATTCTTCCGCGGAGGGAGGACAGTGCGTTTGTTCTTTTGCCTTCTGAGTGTGCAGTTTAATTCGCAGCTTTGTGCTTTCAGAGGTGGTAATAATAATCACAGTGTTACTGGCTCTCACTTACTGAGGCCTGGGCTAAGGTCAGGTTTGGTCTTAGCTGCCTCGTTATTTATACGGCGCCTCTGTGAACTAGGAACCGTTACTTCCACCTAGAAGGAAACTGAGGTCCCGTCACGTGCTCGGGGTCACGCGTGGATTGAGTGGTGGGGTCGGGATTCCAGCCCAGGTTGGGGCCTCCCAGCCGGTGGCCTGCCCTGTACTGGGGTCCCTTACCCTGGTCGTGACCGCAGCCCTTTGGGACCCACTGGGGAGCCAGGCTGCTCGGGCGCTCAGCCAGGTAAAGGGTTTGCCTCCTGGTGTGAGATGAGTGAAATAATTGCTGCCCAGAGCTCCTGTTTTCTTTTCTCTCGTTTTCTTTTCTTGAGACAGATTTTCCCCGTATCCATAAGTGCTGTGTTCCTACTTTACATTTGCTCATTAGAAATTCAGTTATACATAAGCTCTTAGTCATCCTTATCGAGCGACCTGTACAGTCGCACCCGGGAGAGGGGAGTTTCATAAGGCCGGTATTAGGCTCGATCTTTCTTTATACAAAATTTTTAATGTTTTTATTTCTTTTTGAGAGAGAGAGAGAGACAGAGCATGGTCAGGGTGGGGGGCGGCAGAGAGAGAGGGACACACAGAATCTGAAGCAGGCTCCAGGCTCCAAGCTGTTAGCACAGAGCCCAACACGGGGCTTGAACTTGAGAACTGCGAGATCATGACCTGAGCTGAAATCTACGTCTTAACAGACCACCCACGCGTCTCTATCCTGGATCTTACGTGCTTGTGGCACTGGGGGTTCCTAGGCAGGGTCCCCATTTCCTGTGGCTTCCTGGCTCTCCTCTGTGGTAGTGTCCAGTGTGTTGGTGATTACTAAAAGACACAACAGGATACACAGAATTAACTATTCAGAACAAAGACCAAGAGCTGGATGTAGGGACTTTTATGTGATTGCCAGGGAGCCTCCAAACCTGGAATCAGAAGGCCAGTGTTGGGGCACCTGGGTGGCTCAGTCGGTTAAGTGTCCAACTTCAGCTCAGGTCATGATCTCACAGTTCATGGGTTCGATCCCCGTGTCGGGCTCCATGCTGACAGCTCGGAGCCTGGAACCTGCTTCCGATTCTGGGTCTCCCTCTCTCTCTGCCCCTTCCCACTTGTGTTCTGTCTCTCTCGCTCTCTCTCAAAAATAGACATTAAAAAAAAATAAGGCCAGTGTTGAATCCAGACTGCAGCTGCTGTTTTATTCCCTGCTAAGCCACCAGGGGGTCTTCTCCCCAGGGGGCTCCCTGCTGCCTGCACCCCGCGGAGTTATTGTGGAGTGATTGTGGGTACCAACTGCAAGGATGTATGTAAATGTCAGGATAGTCCCTAAAACGGAAGATGATATTCAAATTAAAAATTAGCATCGTTTGCATTAGCTGTTTTCTTAGCTCTAGAGTTCCTAAGGGTTGAGACTTTGAAGGCAACTGACGTTATTCAGAGGGGGAAACGTCAGGTTTCTATTGGGGGCGAAACAGCAAGTGTCAGATGAGCTTCAGGGACGCTCCCACAGGAATACTGCCGCCGCCTTGCCCCACCCTTCTCTTTGTTGGGGGGGGCACATAGGATCACACCCAGTCTCCTCGCTAGAGGTTGATGGTACAGAAATCCAAACTGTGGCTCCAGGCGCTGGCATTTGTCACTTAGCTTTCCATGTTGCCAATCCTGTGTGTTGTTCTACAGAGGAAGTACCTTCCCTCTGGAGTCTTGTGCCTTTTTAAAATAAAGAGCTTTTTGGTGTCTGTCCCCATGTTGTTCACCTAGCAGTGGCGTCTAGTGAATTTCTCCCTGAAGTCGTCCCTAGATTACTTTTGCTGTAAACTGTAATGATTCTGCCCCGGCCATAATTTCTCCCAAGGTCTCCTCTTTCAGTGACTTGTAAAGCTACTCCTCCCCTCTCATGTTCTCTTTGATCTTTTATAATTGGCTTAAAACTCGCCATATTTAATCTGCAGTGACTTTGTTTCTCCTCCCTAGTTTTGCTTTTCCAGTCCCGGAGAATTTAATAATCTGCTGCTTATTATTTCCTTAGTTTTTCCCAGGGCGTCCTATCTTCTGTCACTCTGCTGAATAGCCTTTTCTGCTTGTCTGCGTTTGTTTCGGCTGTTAATGCAAATCTGCATCTGTCTGTATTTCGGCTTGCGGTAGGTAAGGTCCTACATCTTCTGTGGACTTGGTGGGCTTCCCAGCGTCGGACTGAACCCAGAAGCACCTGTAGATGCACAGAGTGTTGTCACGATAACGTGCCCCTTCCCACCTTGGCCATGCAGTTGAGCACCCGGCTGGTATTGAATGAGTGAGTGGATGATGGATGGATGAATCAGAGTTTTCAGAGCTTTTTCTTACAAAGTGACATTTGTGGGGCAGATGGCTGTGTGACTGCTCAGCTCGTAGGAAAGGACCACTGTCTTCCCTCCTCTCTGGCTCACTTCTTGGTGACTCCTTCCTGTGACAGCATCCGCTTACAGGGTTGCGGTCTCTTCTCAGGAGAGCAGACTTCCTGGTGCTTCTCTGGTGTGTCCAGTCCAGGAGGAAGGAGCACCCCCAGGGGGTTCTCGAGGCTCTGCCTGATCTATTGTTTCTTCTCTGGGGCTGGGGGACAACTACCGTTAAAACTTGGTGTTTCAAGGGGTGTGTGCTGTTTTGTGGCTATCCAGATACTTGCCCTGGTCTCATTGTTGAGTTAAAAAAAAAAATCTCTTACTCGTCAATCTAGTGCGTGTTTCTGTTTTGGAAGAAACCTTGGTGGTTGGCGCAGCTGCAGACATGGCTCCCTTTGTGTAGGCCCCTGGGTTAGAGGTTGTGCCCGCCTCCCTCCACACCACGGGCTGTACCCCACTGTACAATGTGCCCGGGGTTGGGCCACCAAGCAGTTCTTGATAGTGGAGACCTCTCTGTGACGCGGGAGGTCTGCAAGCATGTCGGGATTCTGGTGATGCGGACAGACAGAAGTGCGGAAGGACAGAAGTCCGTACGACAGGTCACAAGGCGAGGAGGATCACGGGAGACGGGATGCGGCTGTGGCCGGAGGCGTGCGGAGCCGTCCAGCTATGTAGCTTCTGTCAGGCCGGTTCTCAGTTGCTGTGAGAACATTCTAGTTGGGTCTCAGTAATGATTTCTTTCGTTTAAGATTGGCCTTTCTCTGCTGTTAGGGTGTTGACCGATATGTATAGATACAGATGTGGGTGTAGATCTGTGTGTGTGTGTGGGTGTGTGGGTGGGTGTGTGGGTGTACACATGTGTCTAAATACACACATACGTGTCCCACATTGTCACATGAAGAGCGTGCACCTGCTGTCTCTGCCATCACCAAAACCCGGAAGCCTCTGGCTCCAGGCAGGGAGAAGGAAGGAAAGGGGAGGGGCTCTGTCACAGAGGGAGGGTCTCACCTGGGCGTCTGTCGGGCACAGCTTGCTTACTGGGAGCCCCTTGGCCCGAACTGCGCGGGGAGTGGGGACCGGAGTCCCAGCCTTCTGCTGGGGAGGCAGGCATTGTCACAGGCGCGTCATCTCTTACTGTGACCCGTGGTGGGTGACACGTGTCGGGGAGCAGCTCACCGCGAGAGGTCACGGAGAGTCTGGGTGACTCGTGTACGCACTTCGGGAACGGACAGCACGGTTGGATTGGCAGCAGCCGGAAGCGAGGCTGGCGTGGGCCGTCTCCGCGGGGGTCAGAGCCGCAAGTCAGGGGCTGGGGACCGGATCACGGCTCTCGGCCCCTGCCCTGCCTGATGCCTCCCCGGGGCCGAGGAGGAGGCTGTGACCGTCCAGGTCTCTGTCTTTGGGCTCTGAGAACCCGCTTGACCTCCAGGTTTGAGATCTGAAGCGCCTCCATGCCGCCGTTTAAACCGCTGGCGTCGTGTAGCTGATTCTCCCGCAAGTCTTCCTCCGAAGCAGCAGCTGTGTTTTAAACTCCGGACGTTCACCGGTCAGGTCTGCACAGCCTCCTTTACCCTGAATGACTCGGCCCGGGGGCGAAGTGTGGGGTCCTCAGCCCTGTCACACGCCGGTGCACACACGTCCTTCAACTGGCCGCTCTTCTCCAGGCCTCAAAGCCAGGAGCAGAGTGACCCCCTGGGCCTTCCCTGCCGCCGGGCTCCGCCAAAAACTGTTGGGTTTAATTCTCTGTGGTTCACCCTGCCTGGCTTTGGCAAAAAATGATGGTTGAAAGAGTGGATGAGGGTTTGTATTTCGCATGGACCTCTGTTCATGTCAGAGGAGCCTCGTTGACAAGGACAGAAAGAGGAAGGGAAAGGTAGACGGCACAGGCAGGCCAGTCCGCACGCCCGGGAGATTCCGGTGGACCGCGTGGCGGGGGCGCCGTGGCCACGAGCGGCCACACGGCAATTCACTGTGCCCGTTCCCGGCAGTCCGTGCTCTCAGACTCTGTTGTGAACTGTGTATGTGCTTAGAGGGGCATCGGCCACCCCCAAGTGGGCGCCGTGCAGCAGGGCTCCGCAAGGAGGCCGTAGTGGGGAAGACACACCAGTGCCCCTGGGTGGCCGAGCCCCCCAGCACCCAGGCCACGTGCCGCCAGCGGTCCCCGGCCCCTCCTCTCTTGCCCCCCTGTCGCTATAAAGCAACTCACTGGGGTGACCGAATGTCAGTTCTGGAATTCATATTTTAAGTGCACATGGAACCCCCAGATTCCATTTTCAGCACCGACTGGGACACAGCACCTCTTCCCACTCAAAACAACACTCCGTGTGGGAGCGCAGACGCTGAATTTAAGATTGAAAGCTTCGCCCTCCTTTACTCTCCGCCTTCTCCCAAGAGCCTCTTTAAAAAGCGTGATACAATTAAACAGTCCGGTCAAAGACAAGGGAGTGTGGAGGGCTCGAGATAACTCCCGGGTTGGGTGGCCAGCTCCCACGTGGGAGACTTGATTGTGCTTTGTTTTCCCGTTTGCTCGGGCGGAGGTGGGAAAGGTGAGTCGGGGAAGAAATCCCAAGTATTCCTGATCAGAGAGAGGTGTGCCTGCCAAGGCTTCTGACCTCGGCTGCAGAACAGACCCCTCGAAGTGCTGAAGGTCAGGTCCGGAGGGCTCCCTTCACAGATTTCATAAGAGGGGCCGTTAGCTGCACCAGCGAGCAGCCCTGGAGGTCACCCGCTGGCCGGGAGACATAATCATGCATGGTAATGAGCAATTACAGGTAATGGGCTGCTGGGGGCGGCGGCAGACACACAGCCCCCCGTCCTGCCTGGAGTGAACACTGACCAGCACATTAACTTTATAGCGAGCTAAAAGTTCGGCCTTGGAACAGCAGCAATCCCCCCCCCAATAAATAAAATCCCGGCTTACTTAAGGGGAGCACCGTGGTAGCTGGCTTCGCAGGAGCAGATCTGGGTGCGGGAGGGGCAGGGCTGGGGGAGGGGGCTGGGGAGAGCAAGGCAGGCAGGTACACAGTGAAGAGGCTGTTTGCCTTCCTGGCCCTGCGCTGGTGTTTGATGGTGTTTGACGTTCAAAATAGCCCTGTCAGGATTGCCTTGTGGGAGAAACGGATTGTACCCGCATTTCCTGATTATGACTTTAGGGAGTGATATCACACCGACTGTACTCAAGGCTACTGTCTGACCTCCGAGAAGGCCAGGAGCGGAGGATTCTGCTCCTTTCCAAGTTCATGCGCACTCGGGGAGCATCTGCCAGGTGCAGCTCAGCCCCCCTGCAGGACCCCACAGATGAGCTTTCTGTTTTTCATTTGCCAGAATTATTTGGGGGCTCTCTTGCTCGATGGCAGAGAATGCCATCGCTGTGTTGTGACTGTGATCATAATAGCGAGCATCTCTTCACGCACTTAGCGTGTGTCACAGCCTTACCCCCCGCCCCTCCCCCTTGCCCTCTGTGCTGTGTGTAGCAGCATGGTCCCCACATTACAGACAGTGCTGCACAGAGCACTTAAGTACTGGCATCCAAGGTCAGGGGCAGAAGACTCCAGAGCCGGCGCTCTCCTCCGGAAGTTCTGCTGCCTGGCCGTAGTGTTCGGGGTCGGTGTCTGCTTCACGGAAGGAAACATTCCAGGCTTAGGCATAGAGCCAGAGGCACCCACTTGGGACTTGACTGCTGAGTGCCACCCACGCAGCTCGCTCAGAATGAGACCCTGGACCCCACCAGGCCTGAAGTCGGTCTTCTCGGAAAGGAAAGAGCTCCCAAGACAGAAGCTTTCAAGCCTTTCAGCGGCGAGGACCCCTCACACTCTTCAGAATCATCCAGGACCTCCAAGCGCCTTTGTGGATGTGGGTTCTGTCGATCAGCCCTGATTGAATTAAAACCCAAGACTGTGAAATCGAAAAATATACGTTTATTCCTTTAATAGTATAACATCTCTCCATTGTTAGCATAAGTAACATATTTTAGTGAAGAAAGAACTATGTTTTTCCAAAACAAATTAGTGAGGACATGACATTGTACATTTTTGCTGATCTGTTTTGTATCTGACTTGGTAGGACCCAGCTGGGTTCCCAATATCTGCTTCTTCAGTCTGTGTTTGATTGAAATACATGAAAATTCAGTTCTATGTAGATAAATATTTGAAAGAGAGAAAGAAGTAGGTTTTTTTTGTTTTTTTATTTTTATGTTTTTTTATTTATTTCTTAGAGACAGAGAGCACAAGCAGGGGAGGGGCAGAGAGAGAGGGAGACAGAATCTGAAGCAGGCTGCAGGCTCTGAGCTGTCAGCACAGAGCCTGACGCGGGGCTCGAACCCACGAACCGTGACATCATGACACTTACCGACTGAGCCACCCAGGTGCCTCTTGAATAGCTTTGGGAGACCCTGTGCCTGTTCTCTGATCCTGGACCCAAACTCGAAAGGTGATTATTTCTCAAAGATTAGTTGCGAGGTGGAGTCTGAAACCATGCTAAGAGCTTTGCTCTCTGTTCCAGTAAGATCCACTCCCTGGTCCATCTTGCACTTTACGTGGATCTTTCATCTGTGC
>NC_043712.1:81085525-81086677 GCF_006229205.1 Suricata suricatta
TGTCTGGGGCCTTGGAGCGCAGACCAAGGCTGTCGTCCTTGGCAGGACTCCCCAGCGGAGGCTCCGAAACAAACACATGGATGGAGAGACAGGCCAGGCTGGGAGAACGCACGGGAAGGGAGAGCAGGATCAGCCCCAGCCTCCCGAGGACAAGTTCAGCGCCGCCGGCTCGCCGACGTCACCCCTGTACACAAAGCATGGAATGTACGAGCCAATTTCTCGTTTTTCCCTACGGATTCTGCTAGGTGTAATTCAGTCCTGGAGGAGTCCGGTTTTCTGAGGGGAAAGGCTTTTCAGGACAAAAAGAACCTGAAGTTGGTCTTTCAAGCCAGGGGCATATTTTTGGTTCAAAGGTGTATAATACTAATGTGGGAGGCAAAGGGATCTGGGAGGGAGGGGAGACAGATGGAGGAGGGGGGGAGATCTTGATTGCTGAGCACAACCGGACCACACAGACCAAGCAGGACAGAGGGCAGAAATGGAGAAACTATAAAGAAGGAAAGGCACAAGGGCCTTCCCAGGGACCGGGCCAAGATTTGAAACAGGCCGCCCTGGGGCCACTGAAAGGCCCAGAGTCACCAACACATCCACTGTGTCCAGCAATTCCTGAAAGCCAGCTTCAACTCCCTCCATTTTGACCTCAAACTTTCTACATCCTTAAGTTCTTTCCAGCTTCTCTCTTAACTCAGGCAAAAGGCCCTGTGGACAAAGCATCCCTGATGGGGACTGAGCCACCCACTCAAGCAACAAGGACTGCCCTGAGCCAATGAGACCCAGAGGCACTGACCTCAAGACAGAGATGGACTTGACCTTCATTGCTCACCTGCACAGACCCATCCGCCTCTGCTCAACACGTTCTTTCCAAAATCCTGGAAATATTTTCAGCACTTTTGGAGACAATGTTTGAGCCGCTGGTCGGCTGCCTTCCTGGTGTTGGCCTCGCTGAAACAAGGTCCTTTCTTGTCCGTCACCACTGTCTCTCTGCCTGTGGACTTCTGACCATGGCGAGTGTCCACACCAGGTTTGTTTGGGACCCTCAGAAACAGGTGCTCTCGCACCCCTGCGCCCTGGCTACCTCTCCAAGCGCTGGTCCCGATCCCTGCCCTCAGGGAGCTTGCTCTCCGCAGATGAAGAGCCCCGAGGACAAATCTC
>NC_043712.1:81086777-81091864 GCF_006229205.1 Suricata suricatta
GAATGAAAGGAATCCAGTCTGGGCAATGCCTCTGCAGACCTCTCTGCTCAGACAAATGCTGCTGGCCATTTTTTTCCGGATTCATACCTACTCTTAGTTGTTGAATCCAGTCCTGCTGACCTTTTTCCCTTACAGCACAAATTAATGCTAACCTGGTAATAAGTACCAGCTCTTAGAATGTCTGACTTCACTCTGCCATTGACGTCTTGGCAGAGACCTACAGGTTGATAATTCTTAGGTGGGCCGCTGGCTAGGAGAGAGAGCACGTTCCCCGCGGTGCCCTGCTGGTTCAGGCGGAAGAGCACAGGACTCCTGGTCTCGGGGTTGCGAGTTCGAGCCCCATGCTGGATGTAGTGATTACTTAAATACATAAAGCTTAAAAGAAATGTGCATTTAAAAAAAAAGGAAAGCTACCACATTCTCTTGAGAAAAGCAGTGCTGCTGTGGCTTCTGTTATTACTAATATCGTCCTAAAGTCATCCTGGCCAGTGTTTATCCTAGAATTTTCAGCAGACTCATTAAGATGTTTCCACTGGCTTTGTGCTCCGTCATGCTGGCCGTGCAGTTAAAATGTCCCCGTCACCGTGTGTGTCAGGCCTGGGGGGGAGCAGGAGGAATTCACCAGCTGTCAATATTCACTTTTTTTTTCCCTGTGACTCAGAAAAGGGTTAGGAGTAGCCTGGAGTCTGTACGTGGGAAAACGCTTCTTGAATATACACATACATATACATTTCACATATTGTCTGGCTAGTTGAACTATTTCCTGGCTTATGCATTGTAAATCTTCCCTTTGGGTTTATTGCCAAGTAGCGACACTTTGCCTGACTTCCCAGCTTTGGCACCGCCACCCCGGCACTCGAGAAGGGCACTCAAGAGAACTCTAGTTACTCTTTGGGAACTCTGCGGTGGCAGGGGTCGGAGGGGGGCGAGCTCAGCTTCTGCTCTCACTCTCCCTCAGCCTGGGGGAGATCTCTGTGTGCCTTCTCAGGCTGGAGCACCGCCTGATCACTCAGCACTTCAACAAGGGTCAGATAGGGGAGCTGGGTGGCTTCCCGGGGTCCTGGGTGACCACAGGTATCAGTGGTGTAACTTGGCCGTTTGAAGGGAATGTCTAGAACACAGACATGCCAGTGACGTTCATGCAGTTTTATTTTCCCCCCATTACTGCAGCCTCCCTGTATAAGCTCATAATTACCCGTTCAGGCCTGGAGTATGTAAAGAGCCTCATGTAGGGCCACCTGGGCGGCTCCGCCGGTTAAGCATCCAGCTCTGTCTCAGCTCTGGTCATGGTCTTACGGTTGGGTGGGTTCAAGCCCCACACCAGGCTCTGTGCTAATAGCTAATAGCCTGCTTAGGATTCTCTCTCTCTGCCCCTCCCCCACTTGTGCACGTGCGCTCGCTCTCTCTCTCTCTCCCTCTCTCTCTCTCTCTCTCTCTCTCTCTCTCTCAAAATAAATAAACTTTAAAAAATTAAAGAAACTAAGGAACCTAGGGTATACTAATGTCTAGACCATATATGCATATACAGGATAGAATGTTCTAGAATAGTGTAAATTCCTGCCTCCTTAGTCTCCTCCATCTGTTCTGTGCTCTTCAATTTTCCTAAAACGTGTTTATGTTACTCCCTTCCTCTGAAAACTTTCACTGACTCCCTGCAGCTTGAGAAGAAACGGGAAGTCCTTGACTGGCATCTGCCTCCAAGGCCTTCCACTCACTCTCCCTCAGTCAAGTCATCTTGAGTCAAGATGGCTTTCCATTCTTATTATCTGTGGGCCCTTGACATGAACCGTGTGCTGCGGCCAGGCTCCTCTTTGTCTGCTCGCCGTCCCTGCAGCAGGGCCCGCGTTCCTCTTCTCCAGGTCCTGCTGTTGTTCTTTCGAGTGTGTTCCCACACCGTCCTCTCTAGAGCCCCTCTGTCCTGGCTCCAGTCTCCACTGCTTCTGCTGATGGCGACATCCACCTGTGCTGTCACTGTGTCTCAGGCTGCGCCTGTTTTCCCCAAATCTGTGGCACACTCTTAAGAAATGAAACATTATGGAGCACCTGGGTGGCTTGGTCAGTTAAGCATCCGACTTCTGCTCAGGTCATGAGGGTCCGTGAGTTCAAGCCCCGCACCAGGCTCTGTGCTGACGGCTCGGAGCCTGGAGCCTGGTTCGGATTCTGTCTTCGTCTCTCTCTCTCTCTCTGTCCCTCCCCTGCTCGTGCTCTGTCTCTCAAAAATAAATAAACATTTAAAAAATGAAAAAGAGAAATGAAACATTTTGAATATTTCTTTGTGCCTTTTACATCTAAAGCCAAGGTTTGGACATAGCGCTTTTAGGTAAACAATGAATGAGCCAGATACAAGTAAAAAATACAACTTAAGGTCAAGAATAAATGATTTTTCCATTACCCACCTCTCTTGGTTTTCCAGAAGCCCTGTGTGGAATATTTAAGTTTTCTTCAGGGCGAAGAAGCACTTAAATAAATTAAGTTTCTGTGGTTTGAATACACGAAGAAAGCCTGGGCGTGCCCCGCGAGAATCTGAGCTGTTGGAGCGGCCGTATAGAGACCACCTGTGTCCCGAGTGCCGCAGCGATTTGGGGGCCGGTGGTGTTTATTGGTACGCTCCTATTTGGCAGCCAGTCAGGAGTGTCAGGGCAGCGCGGTCAGCGGTCACATGTCTAGGGATGGCTTCTGGGGCAGTTGCTTTGAGTCTACCTGGGAGACTCAAAAGCACCTAGATTCTCGATCTGTGCGTGTGTCGGAGCCTTCCGAAAGCCTTGTGAAAACTCAGGACTGC
This sequence comes from Suricata suricatta, assembly GCF_006229205.1. Classification (NCBI taxonomy): domain Eukaryota; kingdom Metazoa; phylum Chordata; class Mammalia; order Carnivora; family Herpestidae; genus Suricata; species Suricata suricatta. The sequence goes on from NC_043712.1 coordinate 81,089,560, forward strand.
CAGGCCCAGCCCTCAGTCCGGTGCGCGTGCTGGGGTCCAAAAGTGTGCAGTTTTGCAAGTTTCCAGGGGGGCTGATGCTGCCGATTCAAGGTCACACTGTGACCATCACCGGATTATACACCTGTTGTTTGATGGACACTTATTTCAACCTTGGGGACTTTGCGTGTACCAGTAGCACCTGGAGGCTGGGGGGGGTCATGAAGCTGTTCTGAACATTGACCAAGAGTTTTGATGTGCACTTTAAAATAAAATGTGAGGTTTACAAACTACTGAGTGTGGTAGTTCCACATGTCCCTAAGAGCTTTTTAAAATATCACTTTTTGGGGCGCCTGGGTGGCTCAGTTGGTTAAGCGTCTAGCTTCGGCTCAGGTCATGATCTCATGGTTCGTGGGTTCGAGCCCCGCATCGGGTTCTGTGCTGACAGCTAGCTCGGAGCCTGGAGCCTGCTTCAGATCTTGTGTCTCCCTCCCTCTTTGCTCTTCCCCCACTCTTGCTCTGTGTGTGTCTCTCCTTCAAAAATAAATAAACATTAAAAAAAGCTTAAGTGTCACTTTTTAAGTGTGCTTAAACACCTTAGGATTGTAAAGAATTGAGGCACCTACTCTTAGAAAGCTCAAATAGTTTTTATTATATAAATACGGGTATGAAATGAAACTTTTCCAATGTGTTTCTTAATTTAGTTTTCAAGGGCAGTATTACCTGAAAGAGGAAGTAAAATACAGGTAAGTGGGGATGTGAAGGCAGCGTCAGCAGATCACACGCAGCTCCGACCTGACCTTGCATTTCCTCTGAGGCTCACTGCACAGTTTGTGGAAGCCCTTCTCTTGTTACCTTGAGAATTACTACTGACACCATATTGCTGGATAAAACTGAGGCCTGATAAGAAGTCCTGAGTGACGGTGATACAGAAATTCATGAACCCGTGTCCTAATCTTAGAATCCTGGTGTCCTTGGGTTTCTTCTTTAAAAAAAAATTATTGGGGGTGGGCGGTGAGCAAGCAGGAGAGAGGAGCAAAGAGAGAGAGGGAGAAAGAAAGAATCATAAGCAGCCTCCATGACCAGCGAGGAGCCTGACACCAGGCTCCATCCCACAACCTTGGGATCATGATCTGAGCCTGAATCAAGAGTCGGGAGCTCAGTTGACTGAGCCGCCCAGCTCCCTCCCTTGGGTCTCTTTTTAGTTCTTTACCTGTGAATGTCATTTTTTTTAAAAACTGAGAACCCTGCTTTTGAAGAGCAGGTCCAGAAGGATATCTGGTTTTTCCCAGATCCATATAATTTGTCATTTTCACAAAACTTGTATTCCTTACATCATCAGGAAAATGTGAAGACACGACATTAAACACAAAGTAATTAGCTACTGGAAACCACCTGTGATGCCACCCAATTGGTGTTCAAAATAAGAGAGGGGCACCTGGGCGGCTCAGTCAGTTGAGCATCCGACTTTGGCTCAGGTCATGATCTCGTGGTTCGTGGGTTCAAGCCCCGCGTCGGGCTCTGTGCTAACAGCTCAGAGCCTGGAGCCTGCTTTGGATTCTGTCTCCCTCTCTCTCTCTTTCTCTCTCTGCCCTTCCCCCACTCATGCTCTCTCAGAAATGAATAAGTGTTAAAAATTTAAAAAAATTTTGAAGTAAAAAATAAAATAAGAGAAAGCGGTGGAGTTCAAGAGGAGAGAAGGGCGTGTGCCTTCTCCAGATGCGGCGCGGAATAATGGAATGGGAATTTCTCATCTTAGCTGAGAAGAGGCGAGAAGGAAGGAAAGAAATATAAAATAGTGGCTTGACAGTGGTTGTGAGGAGCCTAAGGTGGGTGGATTTGGTATCATTTCAGAGAAAGGACACATTAGCCCTGACGTTAAAGTGAGGGCTGTAAAAATCCCTTCTAGAGTTGCCCCTTGCATATGTATCTTCTCTTTCCCTTCCATATTCAGCCAGAGGCACATGGAGCACCTGCCCTGGGCCACATGTTGACCCTTCGGGGAATTTCTGTCCGCCAGCTGCTTCTCCCACCTGTGCGTGCTCAGCCCTTCTCTGTGGTTTAAAAACGAATGGACGTTTTATTGCTCCTTGGAGCTTCTGTGTCTTCCTCACATTTATTTTGAGGCCTGGCTACTTGGAAAACCACGACTCATGGATCTGTTCGGGCAAATAATTGACCACTGCGGGCCCTGCGGTGTGCTAGGTCCAGGGGTGCCCCAGGGCGGGGTGGCCAGGAGCCCTGGCACCTGCTGGCGGCACCTGCATTCTGGCAAAGAGAAGGCTCTTGGCCGTGCCCAGTGGGCCTTGTTTCCTCACTGCTTACTTGC
>NC_043712.1:81091964-81154464 GCF_006229205.1 Suricata suricatta
GGAGGCTTCCGCTCCTCTTGCTCCCTCTCTGCCCCTTGTTCCCTACGTGCACCCCGTTCTTCAGCCCCACCGCCCTGCCCTGCCCTGCGCTCACATGCCCTCCTCCCGCTTTCCCGCTCCTGTGCCTTGGTCCTTGTTATCATTTTCTCAACGCTTTCTCAGTTTGCGCCTCTCTCTGCTCCTCCCTTAAACTACAGCTTGGATGAAGACCTCTGCAGCCCCTTCTAGGCTCCGCGTCCTTTCTCCAGCCTTTGGATTTCTGTAAAAGTCTATGGCTATTCCTGGGTGATAATCCTTGTTGGCATTTGTAATCCCGTCACATGCCTCACCCTAGACCGCAGACTCCCCGGGCAGGGCCATCCTGACCCCTTCAGTCATCTCAGGCTCCTGGACCGCTTAGAACATGGCCTGATGGATGTCCACTGGAGAGAGGATTTAGGAGTCTGCTTGTTTATGAATTGACAGAGTTCAAAATCTAGGCACGGGGTTGGCAAACTATACCCTTTAGGCTACTTTGGCCCACTGCTTGGCTTTGTGAATAAACTTTTATTGCAACATGACCACTCATCAGTCTGGGTATTCCGCAGTTGAACAACCTGAACTAACTGACCTTTTACAGGGGAAGCTTGTCTACCCCTGCTTGATGCCAATGTCAAGACTTCTGAAGGGTACACTGTCAGCTGTGGGAGGAAATTAAGGAAACAATGTTTGCCTAAACTCTTAGCCTTTTGCTTTGGCTCGTTGACATGTCTGTGGCTACTGTAGTTTGGACACTGGGATTTTTCTATTTAGTTTATTGAAAGTAAAGTGCAATTAATTTTGTTGTAAAAATGATGCCGATAACTTCCAACTTAACTAGATTTGATCTCCGATTTCCTAAAACTGGGGTAGAATTTCCTGGGTCGATGTTAGATCCACCAAGCTTCATGTCACTAACATGTTTTTGGTTCTCAGTGAAAAAAAGCCTCAGCAGGGGCCTGCCAGCGTCCCCAGTTCTGCCAGCCTTAGAAACTTGTCCCTTATTCTGGCCATGGGAGGAGGCCGGGCGTTCCGGAGCCTTGCTCTGCTCTGTAGCTTTGCAGATGAGGAAGGCCGTGAGGCGGAGTTGTGGGCACCCACATGTGAATACCGTGTTGTGTTGTGTTTTCTTTCCAGAGGGACGCCTGGTCGTCCAGGATATGCCTGTCGTGGCCAGCAGGGGGCACGTGGAGAACGCACCTGACCTGGTTTCTGACTCCACCTACTACAGCAGCTTTTACCAGCCGTCTCTGTTCCCTTACTACAACAATCTGTACAACTACCCGCAGTACTCCATGGCCCTGGCCGCAGAGTCCTCCTCTGGGGACGTGGGGAACCCCCTCGGGGGGTCCCCCGTGAAGAGCGGCCTCCGGAGCCTCCCGGCTCCCTACGTGCCTGGCCAGCCCGGAAACCAGTGGCAGGTAAGAGGTCACCCGGAGTGACGGGATCTGTCCAGGACATGCACACGCACACACAGCGACCAGCTCAGCACACGTCGTGTGCACAGACTGCCAGCCGTGTTCAGAAACACATTCACTCCCCTGTGACGCCGCGTTGACCCCAGAGGCCGGCTGCGGGAACTATGCGGTGTGAAGGAATGCGTGTGTTCGTTTGCATTTACTTCTCTCATTTTTCGCTCTGCGTAAACACGCAGCTGGCCGGAGGCAGATTCACAAGGGGCTCCCCTCCTGTAGCCTCATCCCCACTCTTGTGGAGCAGCTTAGAAAATGCTGGGTGCAGCCTTCTGGGCGGCAGTAATCTTAGTGATGAGCTTGCACCCTGGAAGGGACAAGTGTTATCACCTCTGCATTCCCGTGGAAGCCAGGTAAGAAAAGGAGTTCGGTCCGTGTTGTTCTGAGCCAAGTTAGGTGCTTTTTTTTTTTTTTTTTTTTTTTTAGCCGGGACTGAAGGTCAGCTTTCACATGCTTGAGTGTGGCCTTCAAGAGCTTTTACATTAACATCTGGGGTAACACGGAGCGTTTTGCGTTGTCAGGGAAGGGGTGATTCTCTAGAGCTGTTGGGCTCCCTCAGCTCTAACCTTTTCTGCAGGTTGGAGGCACCGAAAGCGTCCGCAGGCTGGGTCACCACGCCAGGCAGGAGCGCCCACCCCCAGGCCTCCGCCAGCCGTAGGCGTTAGGATTCTGGGAGAAGGTTCTTATCGGGGCTACAGCTACCGCACTGGGGCTTTCTCAGCTGGGCGTTGAGTCCACACAATGGGACGCGTGTATCTGGGAGTTCAGGGCAAAACTTTGACCTTCTTAGGCCCGCTTTTAAAAAAGTACATTGAAATTTCCCTCCGAGCGATTCGACTCCATTTTGCATTTTTTTAGGTGTGGGCAAGTGGTTAATTTTCACGCCGCCCCACTTTTTGGATTCCCTGGCTCCCCTTATGGATCAGACTTCTTCAGCCTAATCATACGTCCCCCCTAGCCCCCTGGGGGACCCACTGTCGTAAGTTTTCCACACGTTTTATTTTCAGAATCATACTTGTTAAAAAGAGAGCTTGAAGCATGTGGGCGTAATGTGAGTGCAAAGGAATGTAATGGTTTCTAGATCTTTCCCCTGGACCCCTCCCAGCCTTCTAGAGGGCCAGCTAGACTTAATTATTGGGGGCATGTTTTAGGATGATTTCTATCAGAGACTTTCCTCTCTGGAAGGAGAAAGAAGTATCTTGTAGTTTGAAAACACCAGCGCATCCTGCAGAGTCCCAGGGGTGTCCTAATTTTCCGGCAACTTCCAGGCTTTAACGGTATAAAAGTAGGACAGATCTGTGAACGTGTTGACTCATGAGAAAAAGGAGGAGGGAAAAATCGTGTTCTCTGAGAGAGAGGCAGGCAAAGTCAGACGTCCGCCTGGCCAGAATCTTCCAGCGGGCAGATATGACGCAGATGTGTGACGCTTGGCACACGAAGGTTTATTCTTACACCACCCGGAAAGCCTGGGGAGGGCGTGGCGGAAGGCTTGGAGCTCCTTGGGGGTCTCTTCCTAAGTCCACCCTCTGCGAGGACAGCCCGGAAGAGAGGGCTGCCTCAGGCGGCATCACTGCCCGGCCTTGGAAAGATGCCTCAGGTGCCGTGTGCGAGGAGAGAGTCCCCGGAGGGCAGGTGCCTCCACCTGGAGGACCAGTCGTGCCTGCCCCTTCTTAGTCCTGGGGGGGGCAGGCAGCCTGGTACTGTTCATGCTTCCTGGTCTAGCACCACCGAGGCACCATTTAACATATAGTTTATTTTCCTGGAAGGCTGAGCTTAAGACGTTTTATTTGCAGTCACTGTTGGTGATACATTCTCGTGGAAGTAGGTCCTTCTCTGCTACTGTGGTTGGTGCCCATCCCTCTTAGTAATGCCTGAGTAACGACCGCTAGCATATGCTGAGCAGTTCGTCTTCCTCGAAGCCCCAGGACGCGGATCGTGTTGTCTGCTTTGTACCGTGAGGACATTGAGACCCAGAGTCTTACTTACCCATGTAAGTAAGATAAGCTGACTTATCCATGGTCACACAGTCACCCCACAGGAGAGCTGGAGTTTGAATCTGAATTCTGCGGTGTTTCTCAGCACTGTTAGGTTATCACTGGGTCAGCTCTAAATTCAGAGCCACGGAAACTGCCGTCAGTCTGAATACCAAGGTCCTCTTTAGTTCGTCAGGACTCAGAATTCCTTTGCTTTCCATCGAGGATCTTCTTGGAATCCTCTTCTGATTTTCTTTCTCCTCTTGTGGAGGTTGGAAAAATGCAGGAGCTTCTGGAACAGTGCTGATGTGTGGTTACTTCGGATGGCCGAGAAGGGGGCCTCTGAAGCTTTCTTGAAACACGTGGTCTTGGCAGTTAGTGTGTAAAATACGCTGACTGCCCCGCTGTCTGAAAGTAGCTTTTGGAATCTGTGCACAGCTTTCCTGTGAGTGTGATTCTCGGCAAAGCCTGTGTAGACACACGTGCAGTGTCTGCATAACCTGTTGTGATGCCGACAAACGTTAGGTCTCTTGGAAATAAACTCGTGAATGCAAGACCCAGCACAGGCCCAAGCCATCGCTTTGCAGAATGGCAGGTGACCATCGGTGCAGGGGTCTTACGAAGCTCTAGTTCACCCCATTCTGCTGCAGGAAAAACTGAGGTCTGGAGCTGAAGGGGTTTGCTCCACAGCCGCAGTGCGTGGACGACAGAGCCTGGACGGGAAGCCAGGTCTGTTGGTTTTGGGGAACGCTGGAAGGAAGATCCGTATTCACTCCTCAGCATTTGTGAGCCTGGAGCAAAACGCCCAACAGCCTCCACGTCTCCCTGTTTCGGTCTGTGAAGCGGGCACAGTGCCGCCTTGGGAGGGCAGCTGTCTGCCCCCGTCCAGCATCGCGACGGCAGGAGCCGGGTGGTTGGCGCCTGCGGAGTTTCTGGCGTAGCGGCAAGTGCTGTGCCCGTGTTGCCTGCAGCCAGTGCTTCTCACTAATCATCATTTTTTAAAATCTACCCAATTTTCAGCCTTCTGCTCGGATGTATTTGACTCACTATCTCAGACCCCTTTGTGACAAGATAGGCTGCACCTAAGGGCGCATTTTCGTATTGGAAGACTGTGAGATGTGAGTATGGACCACGTGGGAACGTACGTGTAGTGATTTTATCAGGGTTTATCAACGTGTTCCACGCAGCAGGTAGAAAACCGGAAGCACAGACAGAAATCATAGTGTGCAACACATGTTACGCTGTGTGGTTTCCAGGCAGTACTAGTTAAACGGTGAACGCCTACACATAATACTTAAAACTGGTAAGCATTATTGCTCTTCATAAGGAACTAGCTGGTTCACTTTTTTTTTAATGTTTATTTTTGAGAGAGACAGAGCGTGAGAGGGGCAGAGAGAGAGGGAGACACAGAATCTGAAGCAGGCTCTAGGCTCTGGGCTGTCAGCACAGAGCCCAATATGGGGCTCGAACTCATGAACCACAAGATCATGACCTGAGCCACAGTCAGACGCTTAACTGACTGAGCCCCCCAGGCGCCCCTAGATGGCTCACTTTTTGACCACACTGTTGGGGCAGACGAGTTGGGAACAGCAGTCTGGTCCCGGCCCCGCTGTTTCTGGAAGGTGCTCTGGCTGTGCTCTTGCTCCCCCCTGCTGGAAGCACCCCCAGGGGAGGATGGCACGGGGTGGCCCTTCGTGGAAGGTACGCCAGACTGTGCTCGTCTCCCCCGACTGCCTCTTCCCTCGGTCTGACCCTGGCTCAGCACACGGGGCCCGGATCTCAGGCAGCATCTCCTCCGTCGACTTTCTTGACTGCTTCCTCACTCCTCAGCGGAGCGAGTCCCCATTCTGTTAGTGCCCCCTTCCCCTGCTGCGGGGTATGTCCATGTGCGGGGGTCGGGTGGGGGAGCAGCGGGGATGCTTTTCAACCAAGAGCTCCTTTCTGACTCCTAGAAACAAACCAGTGGAAGTGGAGATCATCCTAGTATTTTAAAGCTGGCAGGGAGGGTATTGAATTATTTGCAGGAAACTAGTCATAGGGTTTATAGTAATGGCGAGACCTCCGGTAAGTGTCCCTCTAAAATCAAGCAAGCCACACTTAATCACGGAGCACCTACTAAGTGCGAAGTCTATGACAGGAAATAGAGCAGTGTGCTGGCTCCGCGTCCCAGAAGCTCGGGACTCCCTGGCGGCAATGCCCCGCCCGCCGACAGCTGCGTAATCGCTTCTGGGCTGCCTCCCGCCTCCGGAGATTTGTGGCCCAATCATAGATTCCTGTCCTGTTGTGAAACAGGAATAACATTTGTGACACTGGAACAGACTCACGATGAATGGCTGGTTCTGCTGACCAGCGGCTCAATTTCACTTCTGCATTTAATTGCCTGCAAAAGCTGTTTATTGCCTTGTGCACTCCTCCACGGCAACATTATCTCTTAAATAAACATGTTGTACCAGGTTGACAAGGGAGAGGTGCATATCAAGGGAGTAGAAATAAATACGGGAGGACTCGGAGCTGTACCTGGGATCTGCTTGCAGCCCCTCTGGCAGGCCACCTCTCGGTCGCCTTTCAGAAGCTGGTGTCGCCAGATGTGTGGACACACACGGCTCGGGTGTGGCCAGAATGTCGACACGGGCAACTCCGTTCCTTCTGGGGGTGATTCTGGGCTCAGTCTGAGATGTCTTGTGACAGGGCTGCCCGGTTATGACTGTGCACCTAATGGGATGCATTCGCTTACTAAGGAAACACGCACGGACATCCTGCTGTGTGTTAGGCACCCACCACCGAACCAGTGGACAAAGTGGGTCTTGAGGGAAGGCTGCTGTTACCACCTGGGAAATGATGCAGGAAGTTGGGGATCCTCTCCATAAGGAAACCAGAGTCTGGCAGAAACCAGAGATGGCGCCCCCTTGTGGCATTCCTAGGATGGCCCTCTCGCACCTTTGGCTGGGGCCAGAGCACCCGCAGCGCCTTACACAAGCCCCTGCCCCTTCAAGCCACCCGGTGATGATCTCTGTCCCACAACGAGCGGCCTGATGGGGCCCCGCTTTCCACGCTGCTTCCTCTTTTCATTAGTGTTTGCAGCTTGAGAACAACCTGTTAGCTGAAAGGTTGAGAGACAGTGACGTGTTGAGCGTGTGCCGTGTGGGGGCAGCAGCAGCCCTGGAGGTGCTGCAGGTGGCTCAGACCTGGCTCTTGTTCCCAGAGAGACAATTATAATTAATAGTCTTTTTTATTATTTAAAGAAAATTTTTTAACATCTGTTTCTTTTTGAGAGACACAGAGAGACAGATCATGAGCAGGGGAGGAGCAGAGAGAAAGGGACACACACAATCCAAAGCAGGCTCCAGGCTCTGAGCTGTCAGCACAAAGCCCGATGCGGGGCTCCAACCCACGAACTCTGAGATCGTGACCTGAGCCAAAGTCGGACGGTCAACCAACTGAGCCACCCAGGTGCCCCCAACAGTCATTTTTTTAATGTTTATTTTTTAGGGAGACAGAGACAGAGCATGAGCGGGGAGAGGAGCAGAGAGAGGGGGATGTGGAGACACAGAATCTGAAGCAGGCTCCAGCCTCTGAGCTGTCAGCACAAAGCCCGATGCAGGGCTCGAACTCAGAAACTGCGGGTTCATGACCTGAGCCAAAGTCGGACACTCAACTGACTGAGCCACCCAGGCGCCCCTATAGTCATTATTTAAAAATATTCCTAATTAAAAAAAAAACTGCATCAAAGAGAAGGCAGTAAAATCCATTTCAGTTTTTAAGTATATTTATTTTGAGAGAGGGAAGGAGGGGCACAGAGAGAAGAAGAGAGAACCCCAAGCAGGCTCCATGGTGTCAGCACAGAGCCTGACGCACGACTCAAACTCGTGTACCATGAGATCATGACCTGAGCTGAAATCAAGAGTCAGACGTTTAATCTACTGAGTCCCCCAGGCATCCCCATTGGTTTTTTTTTTAATGTTTCTTTAATGTTTGTTTATTTTTGAGAGACAGAGACAGAGCCTGAGTAGGGGAGGGCCAGAGAGACAAAGAGACACAGAATCTGAAGCAGGCTCCAGGTTCTGAGCTGTCAGCACAGAGCCCAGTGTGGGGCTCAAACTCACAAACTTTGAGATCACGACCTGAGCTGAAATCGGCCGCCCAACCAACTGAGCCACCCAGGCGCCCCGCCATTGCAGTTTTTAAGATGACGCAGACTTCAGATAAGGTTTTGTGCTCACCTCAGACCTCCACGCGGTACCGTCAGGACCGCAGGATGATGCGCATCAGGCCCCCTCAGACTCCTGGGGGACTGCGGACCGAGAAGGTGGAAGTGATCTGCGGGACGCCGCCAGTCAGAGGAGAGCCAGGCCCCAGCCCGGCCTCCTGCCTTTGGTCAGGGGCTCTCTGTGCAGAGTCTTGGGGTCAACAAGGCTGTCGGGTCCAAACGGTCACCCGTGGCAGCAGTTCAGCTAGCCTAAGCGTCCCTGTTTAGAGCAAGCTGGTGATTGGCCACTCTCCGATGGCAGGTGGACGCTAACTGCCTTCTTTCTCTAGAAGGAAAAAATGACAGAATTTGCAAGCAGACACAGGAGAATCTATAAGAACAGAGACAATTTAAAATATTTAAAGTAATTTATTTCCTTAGGAAAAGGTAATTAACATAGATGCGGTACTTGCCCTGGGCTATAGGCACTAACACCCTTTATCTGGTTTCTTAAAGGGGAGTTAGATCTAAGTTTGTGTTGACTGAACGTGTTATGGGTTCAGGGTGCCTGGGTGGCTCAGGCTCTTGATTTCAGCTCAGGTCATGATCTCAGTTTGTGAGATCGAGCCCTGCGGCGGGCTCTGACCTGAGAGCGTGGAGCCTGCTTGGGATTTTCTCTCTCTGTCTGCCCCTCGCCTGTGCCATGCATCCTCTCTCAAAATAAAAACAAACAAATTAAATTAAAATTTTTAAATTTATTTTTTATTTTTCTTAATGCTTTATTTATTTTTGAGGAGAGAGAGAGACAGCATGAGCAGGGGAGGGTCAGAGAGAGAGGGAGACACAGAATCCAAAGCAGGCTCCAGTCTCAGAGCTGTCAGCACAGAGCCTGACGCGGGCTTGAACCCACGAACCTCGAGATCATGACCTGGGCCGAAATCAGACACTCAACTGACTGCTTCCCCAGGCGCCCCTAAATTAAATTTTTAAAAAGAAAGTGTTACAGGTTTCATTGCTCTGATGGGGTATATTTATTTTGTGTCTACTTTTGTGATCTCTGTAATTCTAATAATTTTCTAGTTGCTTATTTCGGGGTATCTAGGTCAGATTCAGAAAAATATCTCCCCCGTACACCTCCAGGTCTCTCCATGTCCCTAGTGCGTTACTCGGCTTCGATCCTAGCAATGTGTGTTGGTGTCCCACTGTTCCTCATTTGACTGGGAGTGTGTCTAGCAGTTCACTGTCGTCTGTGCGGGATGTTGCCTGTGCTGGTTTTACAGAGAAATGAGGGAAATAAGGACAAGTGAGGTTTCTTTTTTAATGTTCATTATTTTGGAAGAGAGAGAGAGGAGAGAGCACAAGCAAGGAGGGGCAGAGAGGGAGACCTGAACCTGAAGCAGGTTCCAGGCTCCCAGCTGTCAGCACAGAGCCCCATGCGGGGCTCGAGCCCACAAACTGTAAGATCATGACCTGAGCTGAAGTCAGATTCTTACGGACTGAGCCACCCAGTTGCCCCAGGACAAGTGAGTTTTTCTTAAAGATCAGCTATTCAGGTTAAAAAAATTGTTCTTAGGCACACTTGTGGCTGGCTCAGTCAGAAGAGCATGCAACTCTTGATCTCGGGTTGTGAGTTCAAGTCCCATAAATGGTGCAGAGCTTACTTTAAAAAAAAATTTTTTTTTTTTTGAGACTGCCCTTCTAACATGTTGTAAACATAAAATCCCGTTAGGATTTCTTCTTGTGCAAATGCCCTCACTCAGGAGCACCCTCCCTCCCCCTCCCTGTCTCTCCCATCGTGCTGGCCTGCAGTCCGGAGTCTGGAAATGTGGGCACCATGTCACCATGACAACCGCGAGGTTCCCTGGGCCTTCATCGGCTTCGTTCAGTGATCCTGTCGACTTAACGCTCAGCTTAACTCCTTACAGGGAGAGTGCTTTGGTCTTTTTCTTCCTTTCTTTGGCAGCTTTGTGAATGGCCAGCATTCTGGGAGACCCCTTCCCATGCACCCGCAGTAGGCCTTGATGTCTGGTGGGGTGAGGGGGGAGGCCTCCGCTGGGGCAGAGGGCCGGTCTTGGAGAATCTTACATTTCAGAGAACATAAAAGCCATCACATACCTCAGGAATTTTAAATTTTATTTTTTAATATTTGTTTATTTTTGAGGGGGTGAGGGGCAGAGAGAGAGGGAGACACAATGTGAAGCAGGCTCCAGGCTCTGAGCCATCAGCACAGAGTCTGATGCGGGGCTCGAACTCGTGAACTGCAAGATCGTGACCTGAGCCGAAGTCGGAGGCTTAACTGACTGAACCACCCAGACGCCCCCAACCTCCGAAAGTTCAAAGCCAGTGAAAGGAGGGTTGCGGCTCATTGAAGTTTGGGGGGCCACATGGCCTCTACTAGGAACTTGCCCTCAAGTGGCCTGTCACACCTAAGCCGAATTTGTAACTTTTCTCCTCTGAAGCACACTTCATCCGGAGATTCTTATCTTTTAAGGAAAAACAATGACCCTAGTGCTCTTGGCTTTTGCAGCACACCCCCAATCCAGAGGGGAGCAGACGTCTGTTGGCCACAGCACTGAGGGCAGTGGCAGCAGGTGGGTAGGAGGCTCCGGTGGCTCCCCAGAGCTCTGCAGCCCGGATGAGCGAGTCCTGACTTCTCTAAACCGCCACCTTGCTCACAGGCACTTTCACAAAGGGGCTACTGTCTGGTCTCATTTTAGACCATTACACGTGAGGGTCCCGACAGCCGTCAGCTCGTGTTGGTTCCATCCTTCCGTGAAGAATCCCTGTTTGGTCTGGCGGGTTAGGAACGTTCAGTGGCTTGCATGCTTTGGATCCCGCCACGAGGACACTGCTTGTAGGCATCGGGCCGCAGTGACAGTGCTGCTGGGTGGCTCCGGGTCTGGAGCAGAGCTGAGGGAGGTGGTGGGCATTTCAGATGCTGAAGCCAGACAGATGGCGAGGGAGAAGCTGAGGCGGGAGCATCTCTTACCTGCAGCAGGTGCGGTGCAGGCCTTCCTGCAGAGCATTTGGGTTGAAAATGTGTGATCGACAGAAGGAAGCCAGATTGGGCTCCGGAAACCTTGGCTGCGGGGCAGGCGGCTCTGACTCCGAGAACATCTCTGGCCGGGGCTTGGTCCTGAACGTCGTAACGGTCGGTTTTTCGGCCTGGCTGGAGGGGTCTGGCAGCGTTTAGACAGTCCAACTGGAGTGTCTCCTTGGGTTTTAGGAGCCCCGGGGAGACCTACAAGTTCATTTCCGTTACAAGTTCAGGTTGATCTGGACTGAGTTGGAAAACCTTGCACCCGGCTGGTGGACCCCAGGGGCTGCTCCCTATTCGGTCAGAGGCAGAAAGGAACATGTGATCAGTCTGTTGCGAGTTGGTTATACAGCCCGATCTCTGACACGGCAGCATCAGGTTAGTAAACAATACAGTCATTTGGGGATTCTGTAATCTGCTTGAAAACCAGATAATTAGATCACAGTTTTTGAAAGCTTTGAGATTTGATTTGGTTGGGCCCATGGCCAAACTCTTATCTGTTAGCTTAGAATTTTTTCCCCCCAAAGCAGATGTGAATGTGATACAAATTTTGTCCTTGGCCGATTAAGTGTCTCTCATTAAGTGAATAAAGACCCAAACCAAGGGAATGTGTAACAGAGGCTGGTTTGCCTTATTTATAAAAAAAAAAAACAACAATCAAAAAGCCCATATTAGGAATATGACCAGTCGAAAGGCAAAAAGAATAAGGTTATGAAAATTCTCCAGGGTGCCTGGTTGGCCAGCTCAGTTGGTAAAGCGGGCGACTTTTGATTTCGAGGTTATGCGTTTGAACCCCACATTGGATGTGGAGATTACTTAAAAACAAAATCCTAGAAAAATAATATCATCGAGAAATCTCCATCGTATTACAGAGTGTGTATAAGAAATTCGTTCCCTCATTCACAACTGTTAATGTGCTGAGGACTAGCTCCACCCCCAGCACTGTGCCAGCCTCTCCCACCCCCGGGCACTGGCTCGCAGGGAACTTGGACACACGTCATTCTCTGATGGCTGCTGTGCCGGGGGCTGGGGCTCTCCTGGGGAGGGCTGGGTGTCCCTGTGCAGGGGTGCACTGGGGGCAGGGCAGCGTGGGGCCGGGATTTCGTCACTGCTGTAGTTCAGAATTGCCGTTGGATTGTGACCGTTCAGAGCCGACTGACTCAGTGCGTTTCATTGCTTGTGGACCCCTTTGCGGGGCTTGAACTCAGGACCCTGTGATCGAGACCTGAGCGGAGATGAAGAGTCGGATGCTTAACTGACTGAGCCACCCAGGCGCCCCTTCATTGCTTTTTAAACATCCTCCGCGGAGAGTAGGCCCCTCACGGCCCGCGCTCAGGACAGGCTGCTCCTGGTGCTGTGTGGACATCCCGCTGGCCGTGCACACCCTCTGGAGAGGGGGGTTCACAAGAGTGAGAGACAGGGAAACAGGGGTCACCCCCTTGCTTTGTGTTTCACACCTTTTCATCGCCTTCCTTCTCACAGGCATTGTCTTTGGCAGTTGGTAGTTCTCATCAGCCAATCCCAGGAGCATGAAGGGAAGACACACAATCCCGTGTCTTGAGTAATGGTCTGAACCCCAAAATCCCGAAGGAATGTTCTGTGTTCTCTCTCTCTCTTTCTCACTCTCTCTCTCTCTTTCTCTCTCTGTATGTAACAGTGGCTACGTAGGACACAGGTGGATTTTCAACCTTTTAAGATTTGAAAAGTAGAAACCATTCAGAGGACGGAATATTCTTTCAAATACCGAACAAAAGTTTTATGTACTTAAAATACGTGAAGCATGTGATGCGGAGGTGTGTCTGTCTCCCTCTTTGTGGCCGCGTCCCTGGCATACCTGAGAGGGGGCTCAGGGGTATTGGTAGCACCCCAAAAGTAGGAGCCTTGCGTGTGACCACCACCATCCCACCGATGCGCCCACAGAGGGGGCCACGCTGGGGGAAGGGCAGGGCAGGTGTGACAGGACAGATGTCATGGGAACAGCCTTGGTGTCTTCTGTCCTCCTCTGCCCTTCCACACAGCCTGCAGGGGTTGCTACAGCTTTTGTGGCTGAGGAGCTGACATTCAGGGAGATGAAGTCCCTTGCCAGGCTCACACAGCTGCTAAGTGGGGGGCTGGGTTTGAACTGGGGTTTCCTTGGCTGTAGAGGGCACCTCCATTCCCGTTCTGTGTCTGCCTCCCTCGTGGACAGCTTGCGCTTCTCGGTTTTCCTTGCGAGAAGCCTGGAGAGCGGTCATATAACGCTTACATCTTCCGACGGGTCTTGTGGGATCTCCTAGGACATAGTGTATCTTGAGTAGTGTTTTCAGAGTCCTGACATTAGGGAAAAGTGAGACTCCTATGGCTTCACAGTGTTAACCATCCTGCCCACCCTCTTCTGTGTCCTTTAGGGGAGCAGATTTCTGGTCCTTCTGTGTCATTTTGGTTACTTCTGTGCCGCCGACCCCCCTGAGCTGGGCATGCGCCTTAGCCGTCACCAGCCTGCGTTCGGGTTTCTAATACCCGCTCTGGTGAGGTGTGTGACTGTGTGTGTGCACGTAGCAGGTGGCCCCAGACCGTCTCCCCTTGGCCTCCAAGCTGTCTGTCACGTCCAGTCCTCATAAGACACCCTTCACACTGCTGATTTATGCTAAAAGTATCCTAATGTTTCTGACAGCTCATGTGTGACATGAATATAATCCATATTTCTTAGGGCGGCTAATCCAAGCGGCTTATTTCCCGATACTGCTGATAGGGCTATATCTCTCGATGTCACCGCCGTTGAGACTCTGATGGTAACATATTGTTTGCGGGTCACCAGTTTTGTCTAAAACAGTAGGTTGGAACAGAGTAGCAAAGGTTAATTAAGTTTGTCCATCAAATGGGAACAGATGCGGACGCCTCTGATTCTTCCGTCCTAAAATCAAAATTGCTGAATGTGTGGTTATAGGCATGTTTTCTTATTTTCAGACTCTCCCTGCTCCCCCCCCCCAAAAAAACCCGTTTATTTGATCTTGGAGCATGAAAACAGGTAAAAGCCACAGGCAGTGCGTAGGTCTTTACAATCAGCAGACATCTTAATTTAAGGTGCATAAAGTGAGGGACAGCTACATTTAGTGTAGAAACTTCTAAGGCCCATTTGCTTTGTGTGGATCTTGTTTCTCTGCTTAATCCCTTTAGGAGTGGAAGGGAGTTACTTGATCCTCTGAGCAGTTCTTATGTTAGTGTTTATTTTACTTTGAGGAGAAAACAGGACAGGTCTCTGTAGTAGTCTCAATAAATTTACTTTATTGTATTTTTCTTTCTTCCTTTGAAAGTCCCTTAGTCCTGTGGTCAAGAAACAGCATTTTCTCAAAAAAAAAAAAATGCTGCTTGAAGAATGTCCCCATCACAAGCCCCCACTTCCTTTTTTAAAATTATATATATATATAAATATATTTAATGTTTATTTATTTTTGAGAAAGAGAGAGACACACACACACAGAGTATGTGCAGGGGAGAGGCAGAGAGAGAGGGAGACACAGAATCAGAAACAGGCTCCAGGCTCCGAGCTGTCAGCACAGAGCCTGACGTGGGGCCCGAACCCCACGAACCGAGATCATGACCTGAGCTGAAGTCGGCTGCCCAACCAACTGGGCCCCCCAGACGCCCCCCCCCGCCCCCTTTCCTTTCTTAGGAGGTGTTGTTAATGCTTTCACAGACCTGACATGTTAGAGAAAATGGAGAGTCTTCTTTCTAGATAGTTATCTGCTTCAACATAAAAATGCAGACCCTTTCCGGCCCTTTTCCACCAGCTACTTTACTGAATCCATGTTTTCTGTTGGCTTTTATTCAGATCATGCGTTTCTGTCTGGCTCTGTATGACTTCAGTTGGAAAGTCAGGGTTTGTGTTTCAGATTTGTGAATCAAGACAGATGTAAGGTTTGACCCAGAAACTAGATAGTCCTGCATAGATGTGTGGTCTGGGAAGAGGGGGGAGGCACTGGCCAGAGCCTGTCCGCAAGCAGACCACTCCTCTATGTTTTCTGAGCCCCCTAAAATGCATCTAAATTTTTCCAGGTTCCAGGAAAAGGAACCGTTTTTTAAATTGGGCTTTTTAAAATGTGTACCTATATTTTTTATGTTTACTTATTTTTGAGAGACAGAGTGCCAGTGGGGGAAGGGCAGAGAGAGACACACACAGAGCCTGAAACAGGCTCCAGGCTCTGAGCGGTCAGCACAGAGCCCGATGTGGGGCTCGAACTTGCAAACAGAGATCATGACCTGAACCAAAGTCAGATGCTTAACCGACGGAGCCACCCAGGGGCCCTGTGTACCTGTGTTTAGAAGTCCTTGCTTCCTCTTTCCTGGTTTATACCAGTGCCATTCAAGCGTTTTAGACGGAGACCCACAGTGAGAAATGTCTTCATGGCGCTCCGATCAGTGTGTGTTTACACACATTTCATACGGCAGCGCTTACCCTGCTGCACACAAGGAGTTGTCAGATCCTGTTCTGTTCTGTTCCATTCATTTCCATACTGTTATTTTTTTAAAACTGCTTGCAACCTGCTGAAATATTTGGGGGCCCACAGATGGTCACAGTGCTGCATTTTGGAAAACACTATCTAAGGAGTAAGCTTTGTTCTATCTATACCCAGACACAGATGGTGAAAACACCCAGTTGAAAAGAAAGAAAAGAGAAAGAAAAGAAAGCAATCACTTGAACAACGCAGGTTAAAGACCTTTAATTTGGGTTTTTCCCCCCATCTTAATTGTTTTGTATGATCAGGACAAGCATAATGGACCAGTGATCAATGCGTTTGTAATCCTGACACCCTGTGGGGTGTCCACCCCTTCGAGTCTCTACGAGAGGGGTGTGACTCTTCCCTGCCGCCCCCGGGATGTCCCGGGAGTTCGGGAATCTTGCTTTACGCTCTCACGGTCAGTGTTGGTTCTGTGCTTCCAAACAACTTGCTTAGTTTTCCCTGGGGCACCTCATGGCTGTTTTTCACGTGTTTAAAATCTACTCTGGTGTTCTCTTAATCCAGACGCTGAGCTCCTTTCCTTCCACTCTTTTTGAGAAAGCCCACTTCCACACGTCTTACTTGCTTCTGCCTGTGTCACGGACTTCCTGGTGCTTTGGGAATCTGAGATTCGCAGCTCCAAGCCTTGTGGACGTATCCTTTCCTGACCGACTTGTCCCCTCCACATACCGCACGGCCATGCTCTTCTTCCGTCTTCCCTCCTCCCTCCTCTCTGAGGAGCGTCCCTTCCACTTTTGGATGAACAGCTCGTAGCTTCTTCCGCTTCTAAGTGCCAACGCCCAAACTCCGCCCGTCCCCCCTCAGTTTGTGGGAGGGGTCCACCCAGGCTTGGTGGGAATGTCTTGAGAGGCCTGAGTTTGCTCAAGGCCAGCCTCCACCTGTTGTCCCCTTGTCACTGGGGGCGTAGGGGACATCCCGTTGAGCCCTGAGGGGAAAGCAAGGTGGATGCAGTGGAGGAAGTTAAGGAGCCAGGCGAGAGAGGACTGACCCCAGAGGACGGGAGAAACCAGGAGGAGCGGGAGGGGTGGGTTGTAGCATGTGCCATGTTAATGTTTCAGTAATGTCGGAAGTGTGTGCAGAAGAGCAATCCCTTCCAGCCCGGACGTTAAGAGTAATTCTTGCCAGAGGATGAATGCATTTCAGGAGGTGAACGGGCACTTGCCCTTTGGGTAGAGCACCTGCACAGGTGAGGTCTGTGAACAGGGAGGGCTCACAGTGTGTCATTGGGAACAGGCATCCCATCCACATGGTTTGAAAAGAAGCTTCTATTAAAACCAAAGAAACCCTTTAAGGAGGGCGAAAGTCACCCCCCAGCCTTCACTCTTAGCATCACCAGGAGACGTGCAATTCCACCGCGTGTGAAGACCATCCCAGATGTGGCTTTTGCAACTTGAAAAGGCTGTAAGCCACAGGTCACGGCCAAGGGCGTCAGCTCATTATCAGCTTAAATATCCGAGCTTGCCCTCCCGTAGGGTTCTCCAGAAGTGCGTTTCCTTTCGCGGCCAGCTCTACTTTGACGCCGAGCCACGCTCCGCAGACGGCTAGACGGCGGTTTGGTCTTCACAGACCTCTCCCAGCCCTTGCCTGGATGGAGTGTTCTGCTCAGGGTAAACCAGACTCCTGGCCAACGTGCTCCCGGACTCCCGACGCGTGCTACAGAAGAATTTTATTTTTTTAAAAGAAGTAGGGTCTAACATTTTTACGTTTCATTGGGATTTTATTGTTACTATAAGAAAGGGGTGACTGAGGTATATAAAAAGGAAACCTTTGGTTCAGATTTACTGTGCTCTGTGTCCTCTAACAGTTAAATACGATAAAACCCAGAGCTCGTAGGTTTTCCTGCGGGGTTAACACTAGCACCATGCACGTGCCCCACCAGCCCCGCTCCCGCCGGCAGGTCACCCTCCGGTTCGGGGACTTGGGGTGGGTAGCAAGATTATAAACCATGCCGCTTGCTTGCTGGCCAGCACATGCTAACAATCACGGCATCGAAATTCACCGGAGTACTGGGTTTTTGGGTTTTACTTGGTTTGTGTGTTCTATTTAAAGGAACAAAAAATAAAATCTCGAGAAGAAACAAGGCAGCCCTTCATCAAAGGGAAACAAATTCTATCCTTTTAGCAGAACTGAAATGCTTCCCCTGGTTTGTGTACAATTTCCATCTGTCGGTAGAACTTTGCTGTTTTAGCTGGAAGTGAGGGGCTGACATAAGGGGAGGGTGCGAGGGGAGGGCTAGGCTGATTTAAAGCAAGTTTTCTCGACCTTGGTCCCCGTGAAACGTGGGGCCGGATAGTTGGTGTTGTGCGAGCTGGCCTGTGTGTCCCAGCGCCCAGTCCATCCGCACCAGACGCCACAGCACACCCTTCTCCTCCCCACCCCCGGTTGTGACTCACAAGTGTCTCCCGACACTGCCAGGTGACCCCTGGGGGACAGATTGCCCCTAGTTGGGAATTACTGGTTTAAAGTAAAGCAGGTTTCCCTAACATTTCCTTATTTGTTACCCATTTGTCTAATCCAAAGGCAGCCAAGGGGTGCCTGTGTGGTTCAGTCGGTTAAGCATCCAGCTTCGGCTCAGGTCGTGATCTCGCGGTTCATGGGTTCAAGCCCCGCATCGGGCTCTCTGCTGACAGCTAGCTCAGAGCCTGGAGCCTGCTTCAGATTCTGTGTCTCCCTCTCCTTCTGACCCTCCCCTGCTCTCACTGTCTGTCTCTGTCTCTCAAAAATAAATTAAAAAAAAAAAAAGGCAGCCAAGATTGTGGTGGTATTTAGTTTGTTTGTTTTTGAGTTAAATGGGAACTAGAGTTTTCATTTATTTTTAGGTTTATTTATTTTGAGAAAGAGAGAGCGTGAGCAAGGGAGAGAGAGAATCCCAAGCAGGCCTGGCACGGTCAGCGCAGAGCCCAGTGTGGGGCTCGAACCCATGAACCATGAGACCATGATCTGAGCCAAAGTCCAGAGTCGGACACTTAAACCGGCTGAGTTTTAAATCTCATTCTGCCAGTCCTTTTTCTGGACAAATCACAATTTGATTTTAGCTCCATGTTTCAGAGGGTTACACATGGACTTAGAAATACTACCGTCAACGCTTGAACTGCACTGGGTTTGTACTGCATGAGTCCAGTTATACGCGACTTTACTGTGATAAACACAATACTGTCCTGTAAATGTGTTTTCTTTTCCTTATGTTTTATTTTATTTTTAAAAAAATTTTTTGTGTTTGTTCGAGAGAAAGAGCGAGAGAGAGCAAGCGAGCATGGGCAGTGGAGGGTCAGAGACAGACAGAGACACAGAATCTGAAGCAGGCTGCAAGCTCTGAGGACCGTGATACCCAACCAGCTGAGCCACCCAGGCGCCCTTCATGTTTTCTCTATAGCACTTTATTTCTCCTAGCTCCCTGTGTTCTAAGGATACGGTCTCTATGTATTAATTTGCTATTTATGTTATGGGTAGGACTTCAGTCACCGGTAGAGTATTTAGTAGTTAAATCTGGGGAGAATGAGAAATTACATGTGGATTTTCAACTGCACAGGAGGTTGGCGCCCTCAGCCCCTGTGCTCTTCAAGGGCTAGCGGTACATCGAAGTCCCTGCATCCTTCTGTCCAAGAGATCACGTGGATCGTTATTTGTGGATTATTCTTCACATTGGATGTGGCTGAAGTGATAAATGGCTTCAGCAAACTCACATTTTAATAACCTCAAGTGGAGTCTGACCCTTTGTATCTTTCTCTTTTCTTCAAAGTCTTTTATAGCTCAGTGATCTTGGGATTCATGAGGGAAATTGAATATTTGAGACCAAATCAGTCTGTTCCTATTTCCAGATAATCTGTATTTTCTGATGCTTTTTAAAAACAGACGAGGCATTAAAGGAAAAAATGAGCATGCCTCGGTTTGAAATTGTGTTTATTTTTTGGTAAGCTTTTGTTAAGAGAAAAAAAACAACTCTATGGTTTATTTCAATTTCTTTTCAATGAATATCAACTTGAAATTGTCAGCAGTTGACCTGTCAGACTTAACCTTTTGTCTTTTTCAGTTAATACTGGGGATACTGGGGTTTCATGCTTTGTGGGGGTGCAGGAAATATGTCCATACATCTAGGACACTGCTTCTCATTCTTGGTGTTGCATTAGAATTACCTGGGGAGCTCTGAAGTAGCCCAAGGCCAGGCTGCCTCCCAGGGGTGGAGTTCAGGCATCAGTGATCTCCCCTTCCTCCAGTGGGAGTGAAGGTTGTGAACCCAGTGTGCCTTTTTATAAATAAAGTTTTATTGGAACATAGCCACGCCCATTCATTTACCAATTGTATAGAGACCCTGCGGGTTGCAAGGCCTATAATATTTCCTGTTTGGCATTTACCCTTCCCCCCCACACACAAAAAAAAAAACCCCACCAAAGTGTGCTGATCCCTGCTCTAGACTCACAGTGAGCATTTTTCAAACATTTTGAAAAGAGGCTTTATGCAAATTCACAGTAAAGGGGAAAAAAATTCAGCATTTTGCAGAGCCAGCAGGTTCAAGTCCTGTTGGTTTACATGTTCAGGGGGAAAACTGAAAAGCGTTTTTCTTGAAGAGCTGACTTGCAGCTTCAGGAGGTGTGACCAGCTCCGCGGTGCAGGGGTGGGTGGGTGAGGAGGCCCCGTCCTGTGTGTAGTGGCTCTTTGCGCTTCCCACTCAGCGTTCATGACCCAGGCTGTGTAACTGACTCCGGGAAAGTCTGTAGAGGCAGAGATGGCTCTTTGATTTGAAGCGTGTTGGAGGTTGTTGGCACCACTGCAGCGATTCTAAACGGTGGCGGACCCGCCGCCCCCCGGAAAGATGCCTTTAACTCTGAGGAACCTCACGTATAAAGAAGAAGAAGAATGAAAAGTTAAGTGCTCTTTACATTGTTTCCATCGTCCCTGGACTCAGGTGGAAGGTTGATGGTCGTAAACGGTTTTGGTCACTGGCCCCTTTACAGGTGGGAGGGAGGAGAGAAAGGGTCATTTACTCAGGTTCCTGATCAGCAAAGTGAGAGTTTTGAGCCAACAGAATCAGCATCTCCTGGGACTGTGCCAGCTCAGGCCCCACCACAGACTTACCGAGTCAGGATCCACTTAGCCCCAGGCCATTTGCATGTCCAGTAAGAGAGCCCTGGGATGCACCGGGTGCTGTGCAGTTAAGTGACCGCTGATTGTCACCACCCTCCTAAGTGATTTCATGGCCTCTTAATGGCTCTCCTGACTTGGGCTCGCTCATTAAGGGCAGCCAGTTTTTCCCCTCTGGCTATTCCCAAGCGTGGCTTGCTTGCCCTCTTATTTAGTGAGGATTTACGTGACAGGAGATGGAAATTGGGTGACTGAGCTGGGAGAGGGACCATTTCAAATGCTCCAGGGAAGCAAACTGGGAAGGATAAGGGAACTTCCCAGAAAACTTCAGTTGAAAGAAATTAATCACCTGGAAGCGTCTTCTGTGCTCCTCCAGGAAGTCATGTGCCCATCAGAGCGTTCATCTGAGCTGGGGGTGGAGGGGGGATTCGGAGGGTCAGACATGAGCCCCTTGCACTTCTCAGACTGGCAGACAGAAGTTAGGAACTCTGGCCTTTCCATGTTCAGTATTCAAAGTACACGTAGGCCTGTAGTAATTGGAAAACTGTCCACAATGTAATGCTCAGAGATAATCTGGAGGAAACCCAGTAGCAGAGTTTACCCTGACAGCCTGTCATGTTAGTATGATTCATTTGATTGAAAGATGTGATTTTGAACTTATTCCTTAGTTCTTGGACAACATTGATTTTTCCTGAACATTCACTTAAATTGACTTTTTAAATAAAGTTGGTGTCATATTAAATTTTTAAAGAGTGGGGGAGGGGCAGGGAGAGAGGGAGACAGGAGGCAGAGGATCTGAAGTACAGGGCTCAGACTCCTAAGCCCCGAGATCATGACCTGAGCCAAAGCTTAACCAACTGAGCCACCCAGGGGCCCCTAAATTTAATTTTTTAAATGCAGTGTAGATCATTGAAGTCTAGCTCTTCTTGCTGGGAAGATACGATCACGCATGTAATGCTCAGTGTCTCTACCAGGGGCCATGCGGGAAGAAACAACAGGTCTCTACGCTTGTGAAAGTGGCCAGGAAGTGCCGAGAAAGCAGAAGAGCTGGAGGGCCGGGGGGCTTCTAAGTCTTTGAATGAGAGGCCAGGAAGCTGCTCCTTAATGAAAAGCTGCCCCATTGTCCCAAAGACAGAGTCTGATTGCCAGAAAGACACATGACTACTGAGGCCGGCTGCCTCCGCTGCTGGAGGGGACAGCACGTGCCTCCCTTCTGCCGTCCGTGTCTCACTGCATGTCCCGTGTGCAGAGTCCAGTCACCTCCAGAACCCTGGTGACAGGAGGGTCTGCCCAGTGGAGATCGCACACTTGGGTTTCTCGCCAAAAGCAGAACATGGAAAGGGGTGGGAATAGACATTGAGGAAAGTGTCCAGCGTGTGATCTTGCTCATGACAACTTACCTTGATACATGCTTTGTGTGTTGTTGTCTTTTTAAAAATATTCCTTTGAATATTTTTATTTATTTTTGAGAGAGCGAGTGCATGCACATGAGCAGGGGAGGGGCAGAGAGAGAGAGGGAGACACAGAAGCTGAAGCAGGCTGCAGGCTCTGAGCTGTCAGCACGGAACCTGACGCGGGGCTCGAACTCATGAACCGTGAGATCATGACCTGAGCGGAAGTCGGCTGCTTAACTGACAG
Source organism: Suricata suricatta (assembly GCF_006229205.1). Lineage (NCBI taxonomy): Eukaryota > Metazoa > Chordata > Mammalia > Carnivora > Herpestidae > Suricata > Suricata suricatta. The sequence continues at coordinate 81,113,867 of NC_043712.1, forward strand.
GGCTACCCAGGCACCTCTAAAATACTCTTTTTCAACGAATGCCGTGAGCTGAGGCAAGATGCCTGGTTTACACATGAGGCAGCAGTAACTTGCTCCCGGGCCGAATAAACTAGACACAGTTATAGTGACGTGCTGGCTGTGTTTTCCTTAGTGCTGGTTAACTATCGTGTGACCAAACGGGGTCCTAGGGGAGCTCTAGTAGGGACCCCAAGGTAGAAAAGGCACTGTACAGATGGACACATCTCGTATCACTAGGATCCTTGCACTGGAGGGACGTATTCATGGTTGAGGACACTTCCAGTGTCAAGAGCCTATGCCTTTAAAGAATTAGGAAGTTCTTGTAATAATTGTAAAATGCAGCTTTGGGCTCAACGTAGCCTTTCTTTTTCCCTCAAGCAGATGAAGACCTCGGAGAACCGCCACGCAGTGAGCTCCCAGTACCGAGTGCACTCCTACTACCCGCCTCCCTCCTACCTGGGCCAGAGCGTGTCCCAGATCTTCACCTTTGAGGACGGCCCCACTTACTCGGAAGCCAGAGCAAGCGGTAGGTGTCCGGTTGTGCAGAGCCTGGATTGGGGTGGAGGGATCCGAGTACCCAAGGCCGGGTCTTAGACCCCCTCCAAGGACTTGCCATTCAGGAGCCCTTGAAGGATGACTGTGCCTCCTCCGTGAATACCCTTTACCGTATTTAGTTACGGATGCTTTTGCTTTTCTAAGTTCTTAATATCACACCATTCTTCTCTGAATACCTGAAGTGCAAGAATACAGTGAGAGTCTCCCCTCAGAGGCTAATGAATATATTTTCAGGAGGATCCATATGAAATACAAGTTCAAAGGAAACTGTGGCTCAAATCCCGATCATTTTTGGTGAAGTGAGTTTCTGTGTATTGAATACCTGTTTTCCAAAACTTTTCCATTTTCAAATTGAAGGCATATTCATCTTCTGGGGGAGGAAGTAAAGTAATAGAACATTTTTGAATACCGCAGGCCTCAGAGTTTATGCAGTAGCAATGCAAATAACTCTGGTATAGTGGCTTTAAAATGAAAAATGACTTTAATGAGCCAAAGCACTTTGAAATACATAGTTCCTCAACTTCACTTTTAACCTCCCCAGTATTTACACTGTGGTGATGGGTGGCTTTGTTTCCAGACCCCATTTTAAGATCCTTGTATTTAAGCTTTATCTTTTGATCTAGGAAAGTGAGATACTTTCAAGGCAGCCTGTAGAAATCAGGGCTTTTCTGGTGCGTTAGTAAACCAACTCTTAGAACCCACCCGTTTGTTCTACCTGAAGAGCGGTTTTCCAAATAACTGGACTCTCTTGGTAAAGCAAGTGTTTAGGGAAGGAGAATCAGAACCATGCTTTGATTTTCAAATTCAAAACAAGGAACTCTACAAAAGGTGGGCAAGTTTACTCTATTAGCCATACCGAGATGAAATAGAGGACTTGACTAATGTTGAACATAGAGTACAAGGGAACCGATCAGTTTGAACTATAGACGGATGCAAGTACATGTTATTGATGACACTTTGGTTTTCATTAATAGCCATGTTTTGTCAGGAGTGGACAAACCCTGTATTATGAATACCCATACCGTACCATGTATGCCCATATGGTCCTCCGTTCTTACTGTCTTTGATTCTGTGTATTTGTCTGAATGTTAAGCACTTTAGCGACAGAGAACACATGTTACATACGTTTTCACTTGCTATGATGTCTTTTATTTGTTCTTGATTGGTTGAGCCAATGAATGAATGACTGAATCAATCAATCAGGTATTATTTTTTTAAGTGAGCTCGCTCTGTAAAGAACCCCAGCCTAAAAGGTCAGGATCCTAACTCCTCGGCTGATGGAATCAGTGCAGAATTTAGCGATGAAGCAAGCAGTTAAAGAAACGTTTGTTCGTATAGAAAATTAGGAGTGAAACCTACTTTCAGGAAGAAATTGCCTGAGCTTCTTGCTCCGGGAATAATGGAATATTTTCAGAAGCACTCACATTCTTGAGAGAAAGGTGTAAATTCAGAGCAGGGCTGGAAGATAAAAAGATAAGAGGAAATTTATTAGAGTGGAGAGGGACAGCTCTGAGCAGGAGCAGGGGCATTTGAATTTATGGCCGCAGAGGAAGAGGCTCAGAAGGAAAGAGGTTACAGTCCAGGACCGGAAGGGCCCGCGCTCAGGAAAGACTGGGTGAGTAACTAGGAGGCTGTGTTACAACTCCGCTGGAGATGAGCTGGCTTGAAAGTGGGAGGAGTCCTCAGGCTTAGCTTCCGGTGCCCCGCCCACTCACCAGTAATTAATCAGGAGGGTGGAGCTTCCCAGGGACAGCGCTGCTGGGAAGGGCCGCCGTGAAACTCAGTAACAGCTCCTTCCGAGTGGCCATGGAGAAGGAGAATATGAATTCCTAGAAAATCCACATCTTAGCTAATTTTTTAAAGACAGGTGGCTTCATGACTTGCAAGTGCCTGGTATTTGGGGCTTCTGCGTTGCAGGAAGTATTGACAGAGCAAGGGGAAGGGTGAGGAAGTTGTATTTGGGGGCCAACAAGGGCGCCCTGGGCGTTATCGCTTGGAGCCACGGATCCTTGGTTTACCATCAGCACTGACACAAGGAGGAAGCCCTTGGGGGCAGCATACGCCCTTCTGAGTGGGGCTGAGGCCGGCGATGCGTGGGCAGGGGTAGGGACGGCAGTGTATTCACTTGTGACAAGGTGGCAGAGGCTGGCCACCAACCAGTTGCATTTGCCACTCCTGTCAGGTTTGAGCTGAGATTCTTTGGTCGGTTGAGTAAATAAGTTATGATTGGAAGATCTAAGTGGGGCTTGTAAGTAACTAGAAAACCTGGTTTTCAGTAGGTTTCATGTTTAAAGCGTACATTCCTCCATTGAATTAAAATTTTCCTCCGTTTCTTTCTTTAATGTTTAATTATTATTAAGAGAGTGAGCGAGGGGCAGAGAGAGGGAAACCCAGAATCCGAAGCAGGCTCCAGGCTCCGAGCTGTCAGCACAGAGCCCGACGTGGGGCTCAGACCCACGAACTGCCAGATCATGACCTGAGTCAAAGTCAGATGCTTAACCAACTGAGCCCCCCAGGCGCCCCTCTTCAGTTTCTTTAAAGGCAAGCTGAACCTCTGTACCCCTTAAATGAGTCCTGGTTCAGTTTTCCTCTGCTTCAGCTGCAGATTTCGATGTGTGGATAGAATGGGGGGGGGGGGTTACAGGAAAAGTTTTCCTTTTCCGTTGTTGCTACCATTTCATAGCTTTCTTTGTCAAAGAAGCTAGGAGGCAGTTCTTCCCCTTTCCACATCCTGAAAAGTGTCAAGAGGTAGGTCAGAGAGATGGGGAGGCCCGGTCGTGGTGTGGGACTTTGGAAGTCATTGCAGGCACTTTAGCTTTTGCTTCAAGAGACGTGAGAACCCACTGAGGGGTTCCGGTGAAGAGGCGACACGGGAGACACGTCTGTGTTGCGGTTTTGGAAGATGGCTCTGGCGGCTGTGCAAGGACAGTCTGTGGGCAGGATGGCGGAGGCAGGGAGCCCGGCGGAAGTTGCCATAATGGCTGCAGGAGGCGGCAGTGGCTTGGTCAGGGTTGGAGCGTGGGGGATGGATGGTTGGGGGGCGGGGAGTGACGGATGACGCCGTCATCTCTGACCTGACCCAGTAGAAAACTGGAGTTTCCATTTATTGAGGTAAAGACAGCCCTGGGGAAAGCAGGCTTGTGGGGACCTAGGACTTGGATCGTGCACTTAAGAAGCTAGAGATGTTCGTGAGTCCTCCGAGTGGATCGTCCAGGAGGAATTGGATGCATGAAGTCCCAAGTTGAGAGATCCTTGCTGGAAGTAAAAATCCCTGCGAGTTCAGTGCCTCGGTGTTACTTGGAGCCAGTGTAAGGAGAGCCCCCGGGGAAGCCCGTGGAGATGGGGAGAATGAGTGATGGAAGCTGGGCCCAGGGCTCTCCAGCGCAGCAGGAGGTGTGGCGCAGGGGAGGAGGACCAGGGGAGGAGACGGGGACCGGGGTGGGGGAAGAGCTGGGGGGGGGTGCTGTCTTGGTAGCACGCAAAGAAAAGAGGATGGAGGACCTCTGGCAGTGGCCAGTGGGGTTGGGAACCAGAGGCGGACTGCATTCGGGAAGAGGGGGGGCAGAAGGTTGGGGCCCCCAGGGCTGGGCACACACCTGTCCTCAGGGAGTTCTGCTGAGAGGGGAGTCGTGACCCAGGGAAGTAGCTGGAGGGCAGTGGACTTCAAGGAAGGTCTTTTTCTCTTTTTCAAAGAACGGAGATGCTGCCATGAGTGATCCTCTGGAGGGGAAATTGTCTGACGCGGGGTGTGTGGGGCAGGGGCACGGGGGGCAGGGGCAGTGGCCGGGTGCTGGGTCAGCGAGACTGGACGGGATCCCTGGCAGGGGCCCTGCGGTGAGGCCCTGTGGGTGCTGCGTCACTGGTGTAAGAGGAGGTAAAGGACCTAAAAGCAAATAAAACTTAACAGTTTGACACAGCGATTGTATGTTGAATCTCTTTTGAAACTTGGGACTTGAAATTTTGTCTTCCCTTCTTCTAGGAATTCTTTTTTTGTTTTTTTTTCTTGGAAGTGCAAAGTGCAATCTACCTGTCATAAAATTAACCATTCACCTTTTTGAAGTGCACAGTTAAGCGGCGCTTCGGACCTCTGCGGTGTGCGGCACCTGTGACTTTTCTCAGTTCACAGGCATCTTTATTTCCCAGAGGGAAACCCGCACCCACTAAGTGGTCTTTCCCTCCTCGCCCTTCCCCCAGCGCCCTGGCAGCCACTAAGTTGCTTTCTGTCTTAATGGACTCGCCTGTTCTGGAAGTTAGTGGGACTCCTACATGTGACCTTTTGTGACTGTCTTCTTTCCCTTCGCATAACATTCCCAGGCCCTTTCGCATCATGGCGGGCAGTGGTCCTTCAGTCCTTCACATGGTCTACTCAGAGCCCACTGTGTGACAAGGCACCCCTTGCCGTTCTGTTCATTGGTCGGTGGACATTTGGGTTGTTAGTGCCATTTACTGGTTATTGTGTCTAGCACTGCTGTGAATCTTCACGTTCTTCCTTTGAAGACCTCTTTCCAGTTCTTCCATGTACATACCCAGCAGCGGAATGGCCCGATTGTGTGATTCTGTGTCTAACTTTCTGGGCACCTGCCAGCCTCTTCTCTATGGTGGCCGGGCCATCACACACCCCCGCCAGTGTATGAGGGTTCCGATTTCTCCAGCCAGCTCCTGGTCCTTTCCATCCTTCTTTTGTCTTGTTTTGTTTTTTTGATGTTTATTTTAGAGAGAGAGAGAGCACGCACATGCGCGTGAGAGAAGGAGACAGAATCCGAAGCAGGCTCCAGGCTCTGAGCTGTCAGCACAGAGTCTGACATGGGGCCTGAACCCATAGACCATGAGATCATGACTGAAGTCATGACGCTCACCTGATGAAGCCATCCAGGTGCCCTACTTTCCATCATTTTGTTACGATCTTAGCAAATCATTTTTGTGTATCTTATTAAAGCATCAGACCACGGTGGGTTGTAAACTGAAAAAAAAAGTTTTTAGAGGTGCCTGGCTAGCTCAGGGGAGTGTTGTAACTCTTGATCTTGAAGTTGTGGACTTGAGCCCCGCATTGGGTATACAGTTTACAGAGAAATAAAATCTATAAAAGAATGTAAACCCAGCAAAACAGGTCTGTCCCCACAGACAGCTCAAGAAACCCCAGTCTACTGCCCCAGTGGACGGTTGGCTTACTCATGAATGTCGCCTGTTCATAGTGACAGATGCAGATGGTTCCCAAAATGGTGGTAGGACCTCCCGGGAAGTGAGGCTCCCTCGGCTCCCGATAAAGCGGAGCGGCTCCGCAGCGGTGCTCTGCGTCCGCAGACTCGCCCATGCTTCTGGCGGGCGGCGCATCTTCTCCTCGTGCTGGGTTCTTGTGTGTAAGTTCTTGGCGTGTGCTTGGCTGACCAACGCCCGCGAAACCGTTCCGGTTCACAGTGAGGAAGATGAACGCGCTTTGATTTGTTGTGTCTATTTATTTTGCCATCTCGGTTTGAAAGTGAGAGCTGGTGCATTTTGGTTTCTTCTGGTTCTTTGGCTCCGTCCAGTGCAGATGCAAGGGGCAGGCCCCCGTGCGAACACCCTTCCTGTACATTCCCCTCCGCTCTTTCCAGGAGAAAGAAACACTCATTTGGGGCATAAGATCCGAAGCATTTATGTTCAGATGGCCAAGGACAGTGGAAGGGCCTCTCTGAGTTGAAGGCCTCGTGCTCCTTTTGTGATGTCTGAGCAGCTTACAGAAGCCTAGGCGTTCCCAAACATGACCTTTTCAATCCATTCGGCGTTAGTGATGTTGTAGCCCAGTGACTCCAGAGGTGCCTGATGGCACTGGTGGCATACGGCCCCTCCCCCACAGTTGTCCCGACTAACCGCCAAGCGGTTAAGCTTTCACCCCTCGGAATGGTTTGCTTCATGCTGGATGTTGGATATTAGCAAAAGAGCATCCATCCGGTTTCTCGGGTGAGAGCACAGACGTGCTGCCTGTTGAAATTACCGTCGGGTCTCTGCTCACGATCTGGGGTGTCAACACCGCCCTTTCTGGGGTGACGTGATGTTCTGCCGTGGCCCCTGGGGGTGGGAGGTAGAAACATTCTGTGCTCAGCGTCTGAATGGAGCCACCACCAACCAGCGGTGCAGCCTGGGGAGTACCAGACTCCCCTCCGGGCCCCTTGTGCTTCCCTCCCCCCTTAACAGAAAGCGAGGGGGTAAGAAGTGTCCAACCACACAGGTGTTATGAGAATGAAATCATGTCCCCTGTGGAAACAAGCTCTGTAAATCACAAAATGCAGCGAGAGATGGCGAAATTCTGTGCAAACTTCCACCATTCCTTTCTGCAAGGGGTGTGTTGACATTTCAGGCCATTCTTGTCAGGGAGAAGAATGTTCTGGAAATGTTTTAGTGTCCTGCTCAGACAGGAAGGAGAGGAGGCCAAGGAATCCGAGGGCTGCTTCTCTCGTGTACGTTCTGCTCCGAAGCGTACGCAAGCCTGCAGGGGAGAAGAACATTGACCCTGTTCTTTCTCTGCTTTACCGAAAGCTGAATATGTCTGATGCAACATTTAGGAAAAGTTGAGTTTCAACTTGGCTCTTTAGGAAATGACTTATTTGCTAAATTTTAAAGAGAAGCACTTGACAGGTAAAGATGTCTTTATGTAGCCATTTTAGTTTCAGCTCCAGCTTGGAACAGAGAGGTAAGTGGGGCGTTTACTGGCAATGACCATGGAGGCCAGTGCGTGCAAGGCAGTAGATCCCACCCCAGAGAGGAGATCTGGGCGTGATTGTAACATGCTCATTTAATTGTCTTAAAAAGGCATGGCAGCAGCTGTCAGCTCCCTTCTTCCCACATGAAGACCTGTCGGCATGTCGTATAGATCTTTCTATTCCTGCAGGTGCCTGGCAGTAGGCTGTGCAAATAAAAGTCCTCGCAATCTAAGGAGGGCCTTTTGTTGAGCCTTATGGGGGCCCTGTTTGACACTAACCATATGTGTATTGTGATTTTTGAAATTAGTTAGATATTGTAGTATTCTGAGTAAGGAAGATGCATAATAATTCAAGCATATGATAGACATTTCAAATTAGCAGCTTTAGAGGCTTACTTTTGATGTATCACAAGGGATAAGTTTGCTAAGAAAAGCAGGGGGAACAATCAGGGAAGAGGGGCAGGTTTCTTTGGAGCTAAGGAATAGCCCTGAAAGTGAGTGGAAGTGCCGTTTCATGAGGGCACGCGGATTTCCATGGTCTCTTCAACCTCTTTTGCTTCCACCATGGAAAGAGCCCCGTACAAGGCAAACTGTGGGAAAGGTTGAGAACTGACGGGCCTCCAGCATGTCCTCTGTGTGAAACACCGCCCTCTGACAAGGCCACTGCCAGTCTAGAAAGAGCAGGCCCTCCCCGAGGACCTGCCTGAGGGAGGTCAGACTCCTGTAAGGAGGTTCACTCACTGCAGCCCTTTCTGTGAGAGCTGTCGGAGGGCGGCCTCACACGGGGAGCACGGGGATCACGGGCGCACATCGGGCCCTGTTCTCAGAGGGCTCCTGGGACGGCCCGTAGGTTCTCGGATGAGTAAGACACAGACCCCTGGCTGCTCGCTGCAGGTGCCTCACCAGCCTGGAGTCCGGCCTTCCGGAAAACCAGTCAGTGAAATAGAGGGGATATGGGCAAGAGTAGGGCACAACCTCCAGGCTGCAACATGGCCTGGATTCGTGTCGGGTAGAATAGTCCCCATATTCCCTTTGGAAAACTTGAACTTTGAAGACTTATTTCTCTGCAGATACTGGTTTTTGGTGAATAACACAGCCCTGGGAGTGAGGTCAAAAGGGACTTCCTCACTAACCATAGAGGCCGGGCCGGGGGTGGGGGGAGGGGGGGCGGCGGTGCTGTGCCGTCTCTGGCCTTGTGGCCAGTGTTGAGGAGCCTGTATGGGAACTCCGGTCTCTTGAGTTTGTAAGACAAAGTTCTGTGCGCTTCCTGGGCGTGACTTATTTAATTCTACCCCACTGTCCACCCCCGAGAGAGAGAAGGAGCTCATGCCAGCTGGGTAGGGGCAGGGGGAGAGAGAGAAAATCTTAAGCAGCTCAGTGTAGAGCCCAATACGGGGCTCAAACTCCTGACTTGAGCTGAAATCAGGAGTTCGACACTTAACTGACTGAGCCACCCAGGTGCCCCTATTTAACACTTTTTTTTTTTAAGTTTGCTTCATTTTTTTATTTTGTGAGAGAGAGAGAGCATGTGCATGACCTGGGGTGGGGCAGAAAGAGGGAGACTCTCACGCAGAATCTGCACTGTCAGCGCAGAGCCTGATGCAGGGTTCGAACTCACATATTGTGAGATCATGACTGCAGCTGAGGTCAGGAGTCAGACGCTTAACCGACTAAGCCATTCACGAGCCCCTAATTCTTACAGTAGTGTTGTGACCCCCCCTGTCATGGATGAGGACAGTGAGGCACAGAGACAATGAGAGGAGAAGGGGTCCTCCTTTCCAAGGGCAGGCAGAGAAACTGAGGGGCAGTGATGACTGACTCAGCTAGACTAAGGTCTCACTGAGCAGCAGTCCGGCGTTCTCATGTGTGAAAATTTTTCAAGGAAATGATGGCTGTCATTGGAGTTGGAAATGTTCTACCTGCTGAAACTAAAGATACGCATGCAATAGTAAATCTTTATCTGTAATGATAAAATTCTAGAACCTACTCTTTCCGCATATGCATCATGTAGGAATACCCCTGCTAGGTATGTCTTTCTATAGCATGCTGGTGTCACAGAAAAAAAAAGAAAGAAAACAACCTCATAAAGTAGCCTTAAAAGACCCATGAGCATATCAGGTATATTTACATTGCTTTTCCCAAAGCTAAATACAAACTTGAGAATGCCTTTTTGACTTAGCGCAGTAAAGCCGACTTCTAGTTTTGTGGGTATATATGCATTTTCTTTGTATTTAAGTAGACAGACTTGATATGTGATGAAAGCACATGATAATGACATGATAAAATTCAATAACTAGTTAGCAGCTTTGAAATTACAAGTATAAATAGAAACACAATCAACTACTTTTCTGTAGTAATTTTTTATTTTCTGTGGTTATTCTGTTATTTTAAAATTAGGATGAATCCGGAGTGCCTGGGTGGCTCAGTTGGCTAAGCACCTGACTTCAGCTCAGGTCCTGATCTCACGGTTCAGGAGTTCAAGCCCCGCGTCAGGCTCTGTGCTGACAGCTCAGAGCCTGGAGCCTGCTTCGGACTCTGTCTCCCTCTCTCTCTGCCCCTCCTCTGCTCATTCTGTCTCTGTCTTTTACTCTCTCTCTCTTTCAAAAATAAACATTAAGAAATTTTTAAAAATTAGGATGAATAAGTCTTGACTATTTTCCCCAAACAATTTTTGAGAAAGACCGTATTTTATGTTTTCCTTAGTCTGTCCACAGCTTATTATGTGGTTGCTTTCTACGTCTTTATTTTATTCTCTGAAAACTCTTAAGTTCAGTACACAGGGCCCCATCTGCAGGGGTTTTCCTTTGGGCTAAAGACGGTCTACGACAGGGCACAGAGGGTCAGCTCTGGAAACTCTGCCTGTAGGAATTCCTGCGCGTCCTGACGTAACGAGATTGCACACAGTTACCAGAAGGCTGTGCTTGCCCGTGGCGTCTGTGCTGATTGCACGCCGACGGAGCTCACGCGTGACGGCTGGCCCCCTGCCTCCCCGTCCGTGCAGGGAGCCCAGCCTTCGGTGGGTACCTCCCCCATCATGGAGTTGCCACTTCTGTTCCTCCCTCACTAACCCTTTCTTAAAAGCCCTGAAGTGGCAGCGTCCCCGTGGGCCGCGAACTCCTGCCCGACAGCGGCCGCTCTGGCTGGGACATCAGCGTCCTCACGCGTGAGACTTCATCTCCGCCTGACGCGAGTCCCCTGGGCCTCAGGGATGCTCCCCGGGCACGGCGCCGAGGAACTCAGGAGTTCCTTCCCCTCCCCGGCTCCTCGGAGGCCCGGCCCGGGCCAAGTACAACTTGAATAACCTTCAGGAGAGCTGTGCTGTCCTTCTGTCGGCCGCTGTCTTTGAAAATTGCCTCCAGAGTTAGTGAGCAGGAACAGTTAAGATTTACAAACAATGATGGAGCTTGTCAGGCATCTTTCACCATCCATCATCCGGGTGCCGTGCTGGGCGGTGAAGTGTTCTTCATAAAAACCAGCTCAGTGTGAAATACACCTCGCTGCAATGTTTACTGCTCTGAAGCTCGTCAGCGGCCCTTTATAGTAAATCCAGATTGCGATGTGACATTACAGTATATCATTGCCGGGCGCGGTGGGGTTTACACTGGGAATGAGTGCAGTGCACACCAGATGAGGTGTCCAAATTGAGTTATGTCAGAATTGGGCTGTTATATGGGGATAGCTTTTGTTTTCCGAACACTGAAAGTTCGCTTTCTGTGTGTTTATATGTAGGCATATACTTCCCGTCTTGCACATATACACGGTATACAGTACAGGCGGAGGTCAGGCTCCAGCTGGGCTTCTGGCGCCAAGGATGGCGGCCAGCGTTAATGTGCCTCCCAGTGGTGGTTCGCCGAAACTGGCATCCCTGGGATCTTCGCGGGGGGCTGGGCGAGACGGTTATTTCACCGTGGAAGGGGGGCTTGCCTCTTCCCTGCGTGCCCTGGTCATTTTCGCCGTCCTTTCCTGCAAGGCCCAGGAGCCCTCTCCCCTGGGATCAGTGGGGTACACGAGAGTGCTCCCCGCGATGTGGGGCAAAGCTTCGCCCGCCGTGGAGCGCTGCACCTGTCAGCCGAGCACATGCACTTGGGGAGGCCCCGGTGAGGGCGGCTGCTTATTTATGGTTTTTCTAGTGGGTATCAAAATCCTAGTGCTGCCTCTGTTATCGTGAAAGATGCTGCTTCCAAGAAGAGATTTATGGTGTTTTAGCTTAAATCTGCAAAGTAAGAGAGCACACCGAATTTATTGCATGATCAGGTTTATTTACATTCACCCTAAAAGTGCTGATATTAAAAATGAGCTCCATAAAAATATAATATTCGGGCCCTGCAGCCCCGGGATCATCTTCTTAACACACATATTTTTAAATTCTGTCTTCAGTTGTAGCGGGGCACCCGCCAGGAGAACCATCTTGCGGTCTGTTAGTATCTGGCGCCACAGTTGAATCCAGGCGTCTGGGGTGGGCCCCCCCCAACTTTAAACGCAGTGGTAACCCCCCTCCTGCCACTACCCTCTGCTCTTCTGGCCGTTCTCGCTCAGTCGCAGTGTCTTCTTACTGGAGATTGATTAACGGTGCCACTTCTGAGCCTTCTCGAGCGGCACGGGACACAATTGCGGGTACGCCGTGCTGGCCTCTAGAGGTGGGACAGGGGCCAGAAGCCTTCTGTTGGCTCCGGCAGGGGAGGGGGGAGACCCCCCAAGTCAGCCCAATGCACTCTGTCCATTAGGGGCTGCGCCAGCAAACACAGGGTGGCCAGTTAAAGTTACATTTCAGATAAACCACCAAAAAAATTTTTTTAATATAATTGTGTTCTTCATTATTCTGGGAATCTGTTTTGTCTGAAATTTAAATTTGATTCAGCTTCCCGTGTTTTTATTTCTAAACCTGGCCGTCTTCATGCTCCAGTCAAGTCTTCTCTGAAGCACGGGGTCAGGGCGCTGGGGTAAAAGGCAAAAATGAAATGTGGACCCAGGACAGCGAGACTTTCTGGAAGCATCGTCAGCACTTTTAAGAGTCGCTTCGTTTATATTTCTATAAAAAGTCGTACAAGGGGCAGTGCTGATCATGCCTGGGACAGGCTCTGCTTGGTGAAAGCCCTCGGTGGGAGTCTCAGTGTCCCGCGAATGCAGCGGCGAATAGAAATTACCCCGCTGGCCGCCCACAATCAGAATGGAAGCTTCCACGGTCTGTGAGTTTGGTTCGCTTGTATCCGTGGGCAGCTTTGCCAGGCTCAACGATGACCCTTGAAACTCGCAGCAGGACCAGTTTTTCTCTGTCTCCCCTGCCCCCGTGGCCACCAAGATATCGGCCATCGGGATATCCGCGGACGGCTCGATCCGCACACGGGTAATAAACTCCGGGAGCGCGGTGGCCTCTCTGTGGACCTGGCCTCATGCCTGGGATGTGGGCCATGGCGGAGAGCGCAGGACAGGGACCCCTCTGTGTCAGCAGGTCTTGGGGACACGTGCCCTCCCCTTCCTGTCCACGGAAGAACAGCCTTGCCTAGCCAAAGCCTCCACGGGCGGTGGGGGGGACTTGGCAGGTGCCCCGCTGTCTTGGTTTTATTCGGGACTGGGTTGAGGTCTCTCTGTAACCTAAGAGAGAGGTTTAGGTTTTTCTTCTTCATTTAGAATCCAGGGTCGCAACCGAACTTTGTGGACCAATGTTCCAAATACCCAGCCCCTTCTGGGAACGTTTTAACTTGTCTTTGTTACTAACGTGGTTAAGAGGTGGCGTGGGGCTTGATTGATTCATTTGTTTGCTTATAACAGCTTTATTGATACATAGTTCACGCACCATAAAATTCATCTCCTGAAGGCGTAGAGTTCAGTGGTTTTTAGTGTATTGACCAAATTGTGCGACTGTTGCTGCGGTCTAATCCCAGAATGTTCCCGTCCCCCCAGAAGGTTCTGCATGTGCAGTCGCCCCTCGTTGCCACCTCGCTCCCAGCCCCTGGAAGCTTCTATAGTTTTCTGTCTGTGGATTTGTCTACTCTAGACAGTTTCTATAAGTAGAATCCTATAATACATGACCTCTTGTGAGAGGCTTGTTCTCGCTTAGTATTACGTTTCCGAGCCGTCCACATGATACCATGCAACAGAGCTTCATTCCTTTTTATGGCCAAACAATATTCCTTTATATGAAAGGGTTTGGTTTGGTTTGAGTTTGGAAACTATTGCAGGGCCGGGCCAAACTCTTAAACCGCAAGATTCTCAAGGTGAAATATGTGTTTAGTTTCATTTTAGTAAATCTCCAGCTCTTTCAGCCCAACACACGCATGCCTGCAAGGAGTAGAAAACCCCACTCCAGGAAATGAGAGGAACTGATGTGTATGGACGTTGAACAAGCAAGACTGTGTTATTTTTCTTGTTTTCTGCTACCACAATTTACATTCTTCTGCTAGGCTGCCACAGCAAAGTAGCACAGACTGGGTGGCATCAATAACAAATTTGTCTCCTCACAGCTCTGGGGGTTAGAAGTCCCCGGTCAAGGTGTGCTTGGTTTATGGCTGGCCACCTCACGTGGCCTACTCACGTGCCCTTTTCCCTCTGTGTGCTCAGAGAGCCAGATAGAGAAAGAGCTCTATCTTCTCTTATTCTTCTTAGAACACTAGTCTTGGCCAACCAGGGCCCCACCTGTATGACCCCATTTAACCCCAGTTAACTATCCCCCTTAAGGCCTGATTTCCAATACAGTCTTACTGGGGCTACTAGGGCTTCCCCATAGGAATTTGGGGCGACTCAGTGGAGTCTGTAACACTGTCGAAGAGTTCAGTGTCTCTGCACGTCTTCTCCTCTCCATGAGCTTCTTGGGACCTAGGAGACGGACGGTGAGGCCTGGTGAGCCAGGGGGTCCCTGGTCCTGTGCCTGACGTCTGGAATTTGCTGACCACTCACTCACCTTCCAAACTCTGTGACATGCCGATTAGCCTGTGGCAAGCCCTGGCCTCACGGTCAAAGCCCCAAAGCTGGGGTGTTTTCCAGAGATGGAGAGGTCCCCAGTCTAGCACCCCCCAGTCCGAGACTGCTTCCATTCCATATTGTGGCTCTCCTTTCCTGCCTCTCCCCCCTAGAGTTTGTAAGTTCCTTTTTTTCCTATTTCTGATTTTGGGGAAAGATTTCCGATTCCTTGTCATCACTGCCCTTGTAATGCTCTGTATAACTTTAAACAGTTCACGGCAACATAGTGTACAGATTAGTCTTTGCTTGTTTTTCTGGCCAACATGGCAGACACTTACGGCTTCAGGCACAGAAAACTGAATTAGACAGCAGTGCGTTGTTTCCAGATGTTATTATGAACCAATGCAAAGGGTACTGATGGTGAACTTAGCACTCGCGGACCAGCTGGTGTCTCTTACAGATCAGCCAAATACGAAAAATGATCTCGTGCTGCAGAGAAGCCCTTTGACATAGATCATTTTGTTCACTCCTTTTTATCTTATTTTTAAATTTTAATTTTATTTATTTTATTATAGTTTATTGTCAAGTTGGTTTCCATATAACACTAAGTGCGCATCCCAATTTTTTTTTAAGTAGCCTCTGCATCCAGTGTGAGGCTTGAACTCAAAACCCGAAGATCAAAGACTCACATGCTGAGCCAGCCAGGTACCCCCATTTTGTTTAATCCTAACACCGGCCTTGTCAGGTAGCGGGAGGAGTTTTCCTTCTGACACCACCTGGGTGTCCTGTGGTTCAAGTCAGTTTGGACTCTGACGCCCTGAAGTTCGCCCAGACCCCACAGGTTAAGAGCTCAGCCCCCCAGGACTGTCTCCACTGCAGATGCCAGCCACGGGTGGGGTGCCCAGGCTACCCGCAGCTTTGCCTGGCCTACTACAGATTTGGGGGTTTCAACGACTCCGCCGCAGGTTTGATAAATCACTAGAATGACTCACTGAACTCGGGAAAGTGCTTTACACATGATTACTGGTTTAATATAAAGGATAGAACTCAGTAGTAGCCAAATGGAAGACATGGATAGGGCAAGGAATGGGAGAGGGCGGAGAGCTTCCGTGCCCTTTTCAGAGGGGCACCACCCTCCCGGCGCTCCAGTGTGTTCACTAACCCAGCCGCCCTCTGAACCCTGTCATTAAGGGGTTCTTACGGCGGCTTCGTCATTAGGCGTGATTGATTAAATCACTGGCCGTGGATGGTTAAACCACTCCCCTCCCTGGATTGTTGATGGGGTATGGCTGGAATTTCCAAGCTTCTAACTAAGCCCGGGCCTTGTTGGCACTCAGCCCCCATCCTAACGCTGCCTGGGGGCCACCAAGTGCCACCTTATCAGACCCAAAGAGGCTTCTATCCACCTGATCACTCAGGAAGTTCCCAGGGTGTTAGGAGCTCTGTGCCAGGAACCAAGGACAAAGACCAAGAATCTCCGTGAGTCCACAGGCAGGTGGAGCAAAAATCATTGACCCTGTTTTCGAGCAGAGCAAACTGCTGAATAGAGAGGATTAGTGGCACAGCTAGGAATGGACGCTCCCTGACTCCACGTGTCTCTTCCCGCCTCTGGCCATCCGCACGGCGGCCCCCGTCTTCAGCCTGCTAGCTTCGGCCTGCCCCACCGAATACAGGGGCATCTGTACACAAACAGGGCTGTTTTAATTTGAATGAATTAAAATTTAAAATCGAGTTCTTCGGTCACACCAGCCGCATTCTGGTGCCCAGCAACCACGTGTGGCTGGTGGCCGCCATATTGGATACTGCAGAAATAGACCTGCGCATCATCACAGGCGTTGTGTGGATGGTGGTTCCGTCTTAGACAAGTGGGAGCATCTGGCTTCGGTGGGAACACCAGCCCTTCTTCAAAAAACGTGTGGGGTTGAGGAGGACTGTTTGTAGGGAGAAGCGACTGAATGATTCAAGTGAGCAGTAGCCTAACCCGCCTTTGGACCCGACCCGTGTTGCACTTTTACTTTTAAATAGCAGATGGAAGTGAGTAAACGAGCACTTGGTTGATCTCAGTCCAAGAATGGGCGGAAAACGTGTCTTCTGGCCATGGGGCAGCCTGCGGCCTGGGGATTTATCAGGGCTTCTTGCACTAGAACCTAGAGGGAAGAAGGGGCCTGGATCACCTATCAGAGGGACCACTTGCCAAGATGGTTTTCCCATTGCCATTCCCATAATCCACTCTGTGGATTATGTTGTGTCCTTTGATAACCCAGACATTTTTAATTGTGATGAAAGGCAATTTGTCTTATTTTTCCTTCTGCTCTCTGTGCATTTGGGGTCATATCCAAGAAGCCATTTCCAAATCTAACCTCATGAAGCCCCCTTCCCCATGTTTTCTTCCAAGTGTTCTATACTTTTAGCTCTAACATTTAGGTCTTTGATCCATCCTGAGTTCCTTTTTCTGTAAGGTAAGGGTCCAACCTCATTCTTTTTTTTAAAGTATTTCTTTATGAGAGGAGGCTCCGGAGGAGCAGAGAGGGAGACACAGAGTCTGAAGCAGGTTCCAAGCTCTGAGCTGTCAGCACAGAGCCCGATGTGGGGCTGGAACCCACAAACGGTGAGATCAGGACCTGAGCCGAAGTCAGATGCTCAACTGACTGGCCACCAGGTGCCAATAAATAAATGGTTTTCCCAGAACCGTTTATTTATTGAAGGCTCCTTTCCCCTTTGAATGGTCCTGGCAACAAGAGCAAAAAGGGACAGAAGGCTTAATGTCTGACCCTTGCCTGTGGCCCATTCCTGTGGTCATCAAAGAAACGAGGCTGTGCGGCTCAGATCCACAGAACAAGCCTATAAAGTTGCCAGTTGATTCACGTGGGTATCAGTGGTGAGTCGATCTTCTTGCTTATTTTTTTTACTTTTGTTTACTTGTCTCTCCCTGCTGTCTCAACTGTACTTCTTTCCCGAGCCTTACAGTTGTGAAATAAAGGGGAATAGAGTAAAGAAGGGAAGGGAATCCTTCCAAAGTCAGGATCATAGTAGCGCAGTGAGAACAGTAGTGTGGTAAAAGACTGGCTGGTTTTCCATGTTTCTAATTGGAAACGTATAGTTTTTTTCTACAAGGTCAGTGACAAATATTAAATTTTAAAATTTAATGCCAGCTTTTTAAGGTCCTCTGATGCTGTTTTTAAGTAAGAGGTGATAGACTCTCCCTAGGTGAGCCCCAGGGGGCAGAAGGAAGCCCTGAAACCCTTCGGAAACAGACTACGGCGCAGAGAGCGAAGAAGCTGGAGAGGGGGGAGAACGCCCGGCTGGCTGCAGCCTGGAGTTGTCAATCACCCCTTAATGTTTACAGAAGCAAAAAGTCAATGTGTAGTTGTTTTAATTTGACACACTCTTGGGTTGAGAGAGTGTAATCGCCGGAGGGGACAGTTAAGTGGCTGTCTGGGTCTGACTCCTGTGCTAAGCGCTTTTCTGATGAGCAATAGATTGCGTTAAATAGCGTCGTAATTGCTGGCTTCCACATACCAGCCTCACGGAGCCTTGTACGACATGGCTGTGCCTGAGGCTGTTGGGGTTTATGCTGCAAAGAGAGTCCGTATGTGCATTTTCATGAATCAATGTCGGTTTTTGAAAAGCAGTTGTTACAGCGCTAAGTGGACTGAAATAAATTACAACCCCGCCAGGCCCATTGGAGTAAATCAGAACTGCTTATATCCATCTGCGTGGTCTTTGGAGTATAAATGACTTTTTGTTTACTTATCAAACCAAATGTTTGTCTCCAGGAAATGGAGGCGAATGATTTGCTCATTTCTTAATCCCGCGAATAGCACTTTGCGGCTGTGAAGCCAGAGAGCCGTATTGTGCGTTGTTCTGGGTGCTGAGAGGTGGAAAAGAGTCCGTGCAGTAAGTGACATTATCCCCAAATCATATTCAATGCTAGGAACACTTTTTTTTAAATGTTTTTATTTATTTTTGAGACAGAGAGAGAGAGCCCGCGTGAGCGAGCTGGGAAGGGGCAGAGAAAGAGAGGACACGGAATCTGAAACAGGCTCCAGGCTCTGAGCTGTCAGCACAGACCCCGATGTGGGGCTTGAACCCATGAACCCTGAGATCATGAGCTGAGCTGAAATGGACGCTCAGCTGACTGAGCTGAAATGGACGCTCAGCTGACTGAGCCACCCAGGCGCCCCTAGGCTGCAACACTTTATTGTAATTCTGCCGATGGTGGGTGTCAACCCTGTCTCCAACCACTGCTAGTATGTGCAGCAGTGCACTGGGCTCTGGAAGGAGAGCATGGTGTCTTGACCCAGACCTTTCTTAGCAGAGGAACTGCATTTTGAGAGACGTATTTCCCTCCTTGTGTTGTTTGGCTCTGCTTCTCTATGGAAGGTGCGCGCTCCCTGATACTTTGGTTGTTGAGAGATAACCGTTAAAGTGGCTGCATTCGTTCCTTTCACAAATTCAGGGGCTGGAGGTCTGACTCTTCGTGGCTAGGACGCAGATACTGCGGATTTGATTGTGCTGGCTCGTAAAATATCTGGTGCACATTTTTTTTTAATGTTTATTTTGTTTTTGAGAGAAAGACAGAGTGTATAGCAGATGAGGGGCAGAGAGAGAGGGAGACACAGACTCTGAAGCAGGCTCCAGGCTCTGAGCTGTCAGCACAGAGCCCGATGCAGGGCTTGAACCCACCAACTGGGAGATCATGACCTGAGAAAAGTCAGACTCTTTACTGACTGAGCCACCCAGGCGCCCCTGTGGTACGCATTTAACAGTAGGTCAGAGAACTCTCTCATGATTTCCTCTTCTTCCTTTCCTTATCTTTTTACTTTTTGGTCAGGCCATTGTCTTCTCCACTTCCCTGTTCCAGTCCATAGGGCTTGCTGGATTATGGGAGTCACATCTTTCACAGTGAAGCACTAATCATCTTTTTTTTTAGAGGGAGAGAGTGTAAGAGGGGGAGGGGCAAAAGAGGGATAGAATCCTAAGCAGGTGCCATGCCCAGCGCAGAGCCCAATGCCAGGCTGGATCCCACAACCCAGGCATCAGGACCTGAGCTGAAATCAAGAGTCAGATGCTTACCTGACTGAGCCACCCAGCACCCCTCATTTATTTTCAATTTTACTTTTTCTTCGGCGCTAAATATACGTAACATAAAAATTGTCGTTTTAAATGGTATGATGTGATGGCGTTAAATACGTTCACAGGGCTGTGTCACAGTCCAAGGTTAGGCGGGCTGGTGGGGCTTCAAGTCCAGGGTGCCCTCCTGGTACCGCACCCGTGCTGTGTCCATGCTCTCACATCTGAGGCTGTCTTCTTTATTGACTTCTTATTTTCTTGTGTTCATGGTCAGATTTTCCAAAGGTTTCCACTGGTTTTACTGGTCACCTCACACCACCATCATACAGGCTCACATGTAGATTTTGGTTGACATAACTTAAGTTCTGGAAGAGATTTTTGAAGTTACTTCCAGATTTTTCTTTCAATCCCAACCAAAAAAAAAAAAAGGTGGTTGTTTGTGGTAATGAAGCCAACTGGCTTCAGGAAGTCACTTTCTCAAAGAGCATGACCCATAAATGGCAGAGCTGGGCTTCCACGTCCGCTCCGTCTTCGAGCTCACGTCCGCACCCCGTCACCACTGTCTTCTTCGGCGGCCTGGTGGGCTGTGTAACAAAAGCGTGTCCCAGCGTGGGCTCTCCTGAGAGGCGGACCTCCAGGCAAGGGCTGCTGTGCTGGGGGTGCTGGCTGGTAGATCCCAGGGAGGAAGAGTGAGGGAAGGAGGAGAGGCCGGCATAAAGTTGTGTTATGATCGGAGTCACTGAGGACAGCGACAGGCGTTAGATCTGGAACCTTCTGAAGAACTCGTAGAACTACCTCTCCAAGTTGTCCAGCAGGTAAAGGGTAAAGCAGGGCGAGGACTTACCCATAGGCTTCCATCCCCCATCGGCTGAGGCGTTAAGCCCCTCACTCTGATTTGCGCGCGTGTGCTGGGGGAAACGCGGCATGTGTGGCATCAGAGAAACCCTGGGACAGGAGGTAAGTGGCCCACGGCCTGCCGTGGAGGCAGGATGCGGTCTCTGGGCGTGCGTTCAAGCCCGCCTGGAGGGGTTGCCTGTGGGGTGGAAGTCGGACGGCGCAGGCCCCTGGTGCTGTTGGTTTATTGGAATATCGCTTCAACTCACATATGACCGTGCATTTACCCAGCTCTGTTTTCCAGGAAAGTACCTCATAGCTGCCTAACACTTAGGCCCTGGGTTTGGGGTCGTATAAATGATTATTTTTATTTCCTTAAATCCCAAGTCATTGGGACGGTGGGATGTACGGCCAGTTGCCAAGAGGATTTCCTTTCCGTCCGGGAACATCAGCCACGGAAAGGGACTGGAAAGACTGGTTGAAATGAGCATGTTGGAGACTGGCTGCTCCTGACTTACTGATGAAGTGGCCTGTTCGCAGGATGACTGACTGAGGGAAGTAAGACGGAAAAGACGCCATGGGAACGAATTATTTTTGCCTTTCTTAACCAGAATCTAAGGATTTAAAGAAAGGTCTGAGCGAGCCAGATGCCCCTAGCTCAGTTGGTTGAGCGCCTGACTCTTGGTTTTGGCTCGGGTCGCTCCCCCAGGGTCACGGGCTCGAGCTCCGAGGTGGGCCTCAGGCTGACTGCGCGGAGCCTGCTCGAGATTCGCTCTCGTTCTCTCCTCCCCTCTGCTCTGCTCTTCTCACGTGCTCTCTCTCTAAGATAAATACAACGAAAAGAAAAAAACGAGTGCCCCTTCGGAGAATGTGGTTGGTTTGGGGGATTAAACCGTGATTCATGGTCAAATGACTCTACTTTTCTCTGTAACTTTGGGCGGGAGGGGTGAGACTCCTTTGAAGGGTGGAGCGCTGAGTGCGGCGTGTCCCAGCCACGGGTTGTCGCTGAGTCCACGGGAGCCTGGGCCGGTGTCTTCCTCCCTCTGAACTTTAGTTTGGGCACAGGTCAGTTAGAGGTGAGAGTATGCATTTTGTTGTTTTAGAGTGACTCACGTGTGAATTCCTTTATGAGAAAGAATTAGGATTGCATATGGCACGTGGTTAGTGGTCAGTACGTTGTAGCTAATGTTACTGGTTTTCTGGGAATCCCATGATCTCCATTGTAAGTTCCGGCCTGACGAAATTATTGGAAAGATTACAGTTGAAGGTGTTGCAGGCAAGACCAAATCCAGGAAAGAAATGAAGGGATTAGTAGGGTTGGTTTCCATCATCCTCTCCAACTTCTTCATACAGTAGGGACACACATGTCTAGGACTTTTTCTTATTTTTTTTGTCTTTTAAAAAATATTTTTAATATAATCTGTTGCCAAATTGGCTAACATACAGTATGTAAAGTGTGCTCTTGGTTTTTGGGATAGATTTCCACAATTCATGCGATTCATCGCTTACATACAATACCAGTGCCCATCCCAACAAGTGCCCTCCTCCATGCCTGTCACTCATTGTCCCCTCTCCCCCGCCCCCATCGACCCTCAGCTTGCTCCTGTATTTGAGTCTCTTAAGGTTTGCCTCCCTCCCTCTCTGTTTGTAACTGTTTTCCCCCCTTCCCTTCCCCTATGGTCTTTTTTCTTTTCCCCGCTATGGTCTTCTGTTAAGTTTCTCAAGGTCCACATATGAATGAAAACATATGGTATCTGTCTTTCTCTGACTGACTTATCTCACTCAGCGTATACCTTCCATTCCATCCACGTTGCTGCAAACGGCCAGATTTCATTCTTTCTCCTTGCCAAGTAGGACTCCATTGTATAGATAAACCACATCTTCTGGATCCATTCATCAGTCGATGGGTCTCTTTCCATGATGTGGCTCTTGTTGACAGCGCCGCTATGAACATTGGGGTACATGTGCCCCTGTGCATCAGCACTCCTGTATCCCTTGGGTAAATTGCTGTGCTATTGCTGGGTCATAGGGGAGTTCTATTGTTAATTATTTGAGGAATCTTCACCCTGTTTTCCAGAGCGGTTGCCCCAATTTGCATTCCCACCAACAGTGCGAAAGAGTTCCCGTTTCTCCGCATCCTCGCCCGAATCTCTTGTTCCCTGATTTGTTGATTTTAGTCACTCTGACCGGCATGAGGTGGGATCTCAGTGTGGCTTTCATTTGTGTTTCCCTGGTGATGAGTGACATTGAACATCGTTCCGTATGTTGGCTATCTGGATGTTTTCTTTGGAAAAGTGTCTGTTCATGTCTTCTGCCCCTTTATTCACTGGATTATTGGATTTTTTTGGTGTTGAGTTTGGTAAGTTCTTTATAGATCTTAGATACTAACCCTTTATCCAATATGTCATTTGCAAATATCTTTTCCCATTCACCAGTTGCAGAAGCTTTTTATCTTAATGAGGTCTCAGTAGTTCATTTTTGCTTTTAATTCCCTTCCTGTTGGAGCTGTGTTGAGCAAGAATTTGCTGCAGCTAAGGTCAAAGAGGCTGTTTCCTGCTTTCTCCTCGAGGGTTTTGATGGTTTCTGGTTCACATTCAGGTCCTTCATCCGTTTTGAGTTTATTTTTGTGTATGGTGTAAGGAAGTGGTCTAGTTTCATTCTTCTGCGTGTTGCTGTCCAGTTCTGCCAGCACCACCTGCTAAAGAGGCTGTCTTATTTCCATTAGATACTCTTTTCTGCTTTGTGAAAGATTAGTTGGCCATACACTTGTCGGTCCAGTTCTGGGTTCTCTATTCTATTCCATTGGTCTATGTGTCTGTTTTTGTGCCAATACCATACTGTCTTGATGATAACAGCTCTGTAGTAGAGGCTAAAGTCTGGGATTGTGATGCCTCCCATTTTGGTTTTCTTCTTCAATATGACTGGCTATTCGGGGTCTTCTGTGGTTCCATACGAATTTGAGGATAGTTTGTTCTAGCTTTGAGAAGAACGCTGGTGCAATTTTGATGGGGATTGCATTGAATGTGTAGATTGCTTTGGGTAGTAATGACATTTTCACAATGTTTATTCTTCCGATCCATGAACAGGGAATGTTTTTCCATTTCTTGGTGTCTTCTTCAGTTTCCTTCATAAGTTCTCTGTAATTTTCAGCATACAGATCTTTTACATCTTTGGTTAGGTTTATTCCTAGATATTTTATGGTTCTTGGTGTAATTGTAAATGGGACCAATTTCTTGATTTTTCTTTGTATTGCTTCATTATTGGTATATAAAAATGGAACCAATTTCTGTACATTGATTGTGGACCTGCAACTTTACTGAATTCATGTATCATTTCTGGCAGTCTTTTGGGTGGAGTCTTTCAGGTTTTCCATGTAGAGTATTAGGTCTTAGGACTTTTTCTTATTTTCAGTAGCCTGCTGCCCTCTAGCCCCCCTCTTTTGAGAGAAAACAATCTGATAAATAACATGATCAAATAATATTGGTTTTACGTCTTAGTCCTGATTATTTGCATTTTAAAAGGACAGCAGTGTTTATTCTGAATAAATGAACCTTTAATAGTAGAATTTCAGATATTTTGATCTATGGGTAGCAGGTATATTTTGAGGACAGAATCTCTTGTCCCCTGAATCTCAAATCCCTATGTGAGTAACCCTCTCTTTTGTGGAATGGAGCCAAGCCTGATTCACTCATCTGGGGTTTTGACTTGCTTTAAATTTGGCTTTTTTCCAAACATTATATTGATAACCATATTACAGTATCACACATTTCTAATAACAGGCTACATGTCATAAGGTATTACTATTCTGTAATGTTTCCATATGGACATTATAGTATATTTTCACTCTAGTCCTTTGTTTGCTTTGCAAGGTGTATGCAGTTGTATATTAGGAGGTTATTAAGTTCACAAGATAATTTGGTAAGTCTAGTTGCCTGAAGCACACATTGCAAAATGAGCAGGCTAACCACAAGATTGTCCAGACCTCTGTTGGATAAAGACTTGCTATGTTACAAGAAATCTGTGTGGTAATAATGAACTGCCTTGGAAGTTTTATTAGTAAATCAGACATTCTCTAAAGTAGCATTTTCAAAAACCAAAATAGTTTAAAGTGGCCCGTAAAAACAGTATAACTAGGCTCTAGGTAATGTTTTCTCCTAACAGTCTGCAGTCAGGCATTTCAGATTCCATCAAGATGAAACTTGCTGTGTATAGCGATCCTTTGTGCCACATTCACCTCAAAATACCTTTTTAAGTCAGAGATTTCAGACAGCAGTTAAAAATAACTTTGGAAAACTGGTTTTTAGAACATGTTTCTGAGTAAACAGTTAAAATAACTTTTTTCTTAAAATTTTTTTATGCTTATTTATTTTTGAGAGAGAGGCATAGCACAAGCGGCGGAGGGGCAGAGAGAGAGAAAGACAGACAGGCAGAATCTGAAGCAGCCTCCAGGCTCCAAGCTGTCAGCACAGATCGCAAAGCGGGGCTTGAACTTATGGACCTCAAGATTGTGACCTGAGCCAAAGTCCGATGGCTCAACCAACTGAGCCACCCAGACACCCCTAACTTTATTTTTTCTTAAATGAACAGAACACTTTTTTTTTTAATATGCGTACATTTTGTTGTTGTTTTTAAAGTTTACTTTTAGTCAAGCGATCTCTACCCCTAATGTGGGGCTTGAACTCACGACCCCGAGATCAAGAGTCACGCATTCTCCTTACTGACCCAGCCCAGCTCTCTACACACTTATTTTTTAACCAGTGGTAATTTTACTGTGCATACTGTGTTGTGGTCTTTCCCCCGCTATTTTATTTTATTTCATTTTACTTTGTTTTTAAATGTTTTTAACATTTATTTTTGAGAGACGGACAGAGCGCAGTTGGGGGAGGGGCAGAGAGAGAGGGAGACACGGAGCCTGAGGAGTCCTGAGCTGGCAGCACAGAGCCCGACATCCGGCCCGAAACCACGAACCGTGAGATCATGACCTGAGCCGGTCAGGACGCTCACCTGACTGAGCCGCCCAGGCGCCCTCCTTCGTTTATTTTAACAATTGTCTCAGGAGCTAAATTCTTAATTGATGTCATCTCAGACTTTTTGCTGTGAAGTCACACACACACATGTTTCTGTAGAGATACTCAGTCTGCTGGGCTTTTTAATATAAATGGGGTTGTAGCAAACGTATCATTGCTCCCGTCTCTTTGTTTTCAAATAACACTTGGTCTTAGGGATCTGTCATTTGGTTTATTCTTTTGCACTGGCTCGTACTGTTGTACACTTAGGATGGACCACACGTTACTGCCTAATTGTACGCATGCACACCCCAGATACACCCGTGCTGGCGTTTTCTGGGGGGAGCCGCTAAGAAGCGGGTTCCGAGGGAAGCCCGCACCTCAGGCCGTGTTAAATGTCCCCCCACTGACGGCCACGCTGAGCTCTGCCCGTTCACTAGCGGCACCGTGTGAAGTACCACTTGCCCCAAACGTCTGCTAGCGTGATACTCTTGAACGTCTATGTTTTTCTCAATCTGGCAGCTGGAAAATGGAGCCCAGGGGTCGCTCTCATTTCCGTCAGAGCCGGAGCCCCTCTTAAACGGCCTGGCACGAAGGGCGGTGCCCTTGTCTAGCATCTGGGCAGAGCCTGAGGTTCCAAGTGACTGGACCATTTTGTCCACCACGGCTTCCTCCTGTCCCTGCAGGAAACGTACAAGAGCAGGTGGCGGGTCACAGCGCAAGCCCCCCAGCGTGGTCACTCTGTGCCTGACGTACAGCTCGCCCTGAATCCCAGTCCGCGTCCGGCTCTGGCACAAGTAGAGATGTTGGTAAAGACCCGAGCGATTCTTGTCTCTCTCGTAGCTGCTACTTTGTCAGCAGAGGATCTGGTCTAACAGGAGCCGGTTCAAAACAAAGGAGGCAGGAGGCGATCCCGTCTGCTTTCTGGCTGGCATGGTGTGGAGACACCTGTGTTTTCAGGACATTTAAATACGTGCTGTCCCCTTGCGGGACAGGCTGGGGATGTGTCCCCCCCTGCGCTCAGGGGTGTGGTGCGTGTGTCCCTGCCTGAGAGGTCATGTGGATACCAGTTGAAATTCACATGAAAGAGCAGTAGTTGACGCTCCACCAAGAACTAGATTCACAGACTGAGCCCATCAAGATCACAAAGAATCAAGTGTTAGGAAATTCCTTGTGAGAAATTCCCTAATCTGATTTCCACGGAGTCATCGTAACATAATCCGTGTTGGACTCTTTTTTCTTTAAATCTTTATTTTTGGTTTTGGGGCACCTGGGTGGCTCAGTCGGTTGGGCATCTGACTTCAGCTCAAGTCATGGTCTCACGGTCCATGGGTTCGAGCCCCACATCAGGCTCTGTGCTGACACTTAGTCAGAGCCTGGAGCCTGCTTAGTATTCTTTGTCTCCCTTTCTCTCTGCACCTTCCCTGCTCACTCTCTGTCTCTCTCTCTCAAAATAAAATAAAGACATAAGGAAAAAAAATATTTTTAAAACATCTTTATTTTTATTTTTAACAGAGAGCTTGAGCAAGGTAGGGGCAGAGAGAGGGGGACAGAGGATTTGAAGCAGGCCCTGTGCTGACAGCAGCTAACCCGACGCGGGGCTCGAACTTAGGAAATGCAAGGTCCTGACCTGAGCTGAAGTTGGACATGGGTCTGACTGAGTCACCCAGGCGCCCCTGGTCAGTGTTTGATTCTGAAGCAGAAGCTGTCACAGGTCACCTGAAGCCACTTTTTTTTTTAAATTTTTTAAATGTTTTTATTTATTTTTGAGAGACAGGGAGAGACAGTGTGAGCAGGGGAGGGTCAGAGAGAGAGGGAGACACAGAATCTGAAGACAGGCTCCAGGCTCTGAGCTGTCAGCACAGAGCCCGACGCGGGGCTCGAACCCACGAACTGGAGATCATGACCTGAGCCAAAGCCGGACGCTTAACCGACTGAGCCACCCAGGCGCCCCTGAAGCCACTTTCTATAGCAGCATAGATACTGAACCTCCCATTTAGTGGTGGAATCCCAGTGATTGGAAAGAGCTTCTACTTCCTAGTCAGTTATTGACAGAAAATGTTAATGTCTCTTTTGGGGAAGAAAATTTCTTGCTTCAGAACCAATCACTTGATGTTAAACTTCCCAGCTCTGCTTTGTATTCAGTTAACTCTGACTTTGAGCAGGTACTTAACCCTTTAGAGCCTAAAAGAAATGGTGATTTAAGAAATCAGAGCACAGAATTTTAGTTCTGGGAGAGAAGTTACAAGTCATTGAGCTCAAAGCCTGAGTTTAAAGATGTGGAAACTGAGGTCCCAAAGATGACTTGCCCTAGAGACAGGATAGTCTTTTTTTTTTAATTTTTAATACTTATTTATTTTTGAGAGACAGAGCATGAGCAGGGGAGGAAGAGAGAGAAAGGGAAACCCAGAATCCGAAGCAGGCTCCAGGCTCTGAGCTGTCAGCACTGAGTGCGACGCAGGGCTCGAACCCCTGAACTGCAAGGTCACAGCCTGAGCCGGTCGGACACTTAGCCAACTGAGCCACCCAGGCGCCCCAAGAGACAGGATAGTCTTAAAGACAATACTGAAGGAATCCAGGAGTTGAATATTGTCCTGTGAGCCATTTCCTGCCTCTCTGGTTTCAGATTTGAGCAGGGCCCGGACTCTGTGTTAGTTTCATTGATTGATAGGTTTTTCCTTTTCCCGCTGGTGGCCCTGGTCAGGCGCCACGGCGTTTCTGTTAGATGTTAGATGTCTGTTAGATCAGGAGCCCTTGATACTGCTGACCGTGAGGTGCTGGAGCCTGCTGGGGTGAATTGGTTCATTTTTCATTGTCTCCATCCCGACTTCATGAAAGGTCACATGAGGTGGAATTGGATAATTACTTATCTACCCTGAAAACTCAGCGTCTATGGATCTGCCCAGAAGTGGGCCGTCTGGCGCCTCTCGGTGCCCAGGAGCATGCCGGGAGCTGAGGTCTGTCCCCGGTGCCCACCTGCCCCTGCTTCCTCCACGCAGCTCTCCTCTCTCCATCAGAGGTGAGCTTTCCTGAACCGTCTTCATTCTCTTAGCCTGGATGAAGGGAAAAGCAAAGCTGTGACTTTCGGAAGGGTCTTTTTTCTCCCTTTCCTCTCCTCTCCTGAGACTCCTGTAACAAAGGGAAGATCTTTTGGTAGTGCTCAGATTCCCGGACCCTGTGGTTCTGTTCTCGACTCTCCTGCCAGGTGCTCGGGAGTCTGGGGTGGACATCCGCACTCTGTCCCTGCCGGCCCAGGACGGACTGTCCCCTCCCCTGTGCTCTGCGGCCGGGGGCTGCTCTTGAAGAGAATGCAGGCTTCTACCCAGTGACTCCTACTTTATTTTGTCGAAACGCCCAGACTCTGACAGTCAGCGGCAAACAGATGACATTTGCCCCCAACCCTTGCCTCCACTGAATCACATGAAGGATTCCTCAAGTCTCTTTGGCTTGGAAAACATTTAAAAGACTTGAGAATAGGGGTCCCTTGGGCAGCTGGTGATGCTTAGGCTTCAAAGTTGTTTCTTTGAGCAAAACCGTGGCTTTCTGGAGGGGAACTCTGGGCAACAATTCTGTGAACGGGAGTAAGCGGAGGGCTGGGTGCAGAGGGCTCCCTGGTGGGGGGGTGGGGGGATATGGGTCTGCAGGACACAGCGGAACCAGCCCAGCTGACCGGCCGTTCTGCGTGGTGGCCATGTGGTGGGCAGTTTGGTTCCAGGCCTGAGTACAGACTCTGGCTCTGACATTCAGCGCTTGTATGACCTTGGATGTTAATCACCGCCTCTGGGCCTCAGTTTGTAAAATCTGCCAAATGAGGTTATTAATACCCATCTCCCCACAAAGGGTTTTTTTGGGGGGGAAGATGATAAGCAAAGTACAGCCTGGAACACGATCGGGCCTCAGTGAATGATAGCGATTATTATTAATAATTATGCTAATAAATAATGTGGGCTGAGGCTCATTTCACCAGCCTGCTTACCTAGGTCAGCACTTAGCTCCCGCCTGAAGCCAGGGGCCCAGCCTTCCTAAGAATCCCTGTTTCATCTCCCAGTGTCCAGCGCCGCCCTCATTAAACTCATTGACTCCTACAGTTCTGGGGGTGGGGGGCATCTGGGTTTCCAGCACGGCCTGCGTTTTCTTTGATTTCCTTTTATCCTTCCTTTCTGCCATTTTCTATCACTTTTTATTACTACAAAAAAATACATGTTTATTAAAGCAAACTAAATCCTTCGGCATATGATAGTTGATTTTAACACAGAAGGTTATACATACGTTTACCTAAATGGATGACCTTGGTTTAGCATGATAAATTTCCCCCCTTCGCTACCAGCACACCGTTTTTTGCTCCCAGTTTTCTAGCGGGTTTAGTGTGAAAGCTAGGAGCCTTTCCTAACAAACACAATTTAAAGTTCATTTTATTCAGCGCTCTGACAGATACTTCATTAGGATTCTGGAGCCTCAGTGAAGCGCCAGAAAGCATGAGAGTTAACGTTAGTGGGGAAATAATTGTCTTGTAACTTTGAATCTTTAAATGCCAGTGGCTTTCTGGTCCGCCCTGGGACCGCATTCTAATGAAGCTCCAGGAAGCGAAGCTGATCATCAGCCGGAAAGTCTCTCGCTGGTCGATGCTTTTATTTATTTATTTAGTATTTGAGAGAGAGAGAGAGAGAGAGGGAGGGAGAGAGAGAGAGAAAGAGCAAGGATCTCAAGCAGGCTCTGCGCTGAGCTTGGAGCCCAGTGCAGGGCTTGATCCCATGACCCTGGTCCACCTGAGCCAAAATCACGAGTCAGAAGCTCAACCTGCAGAGCCACCCAGGCGCCCCCGGGGTAGATGCTTGGAAGGCTGTGACCGTGGGCCAGGACTGGCACGCAGGCTGCCCTTGGAGCAGAACATCTCTCGGCGGGAGTGTCTTTGCCGTACATTATGGAAACGTGACCTCGTCAAAGCGAACATCAGGATGTACCCACTTCATAACCATACCGAGTGGTCCAGGCTACTCTTTAGAAATTCGCCCCACCCCCCAGGCAACTTCTCGGAAATGCCTGGAAGCCACCTCCTCAAAAGGAGCACATCCACCACATCCACGCATCCAAGAGAGGGTCAAAGCGTGAAGCCTGCATTTACCTTGTGAATTGGTTTAATTGGGTGCTTTTCCTCAAGAGCTCCAGGTGGTTCCTTGAAAGAATAGAACTGGGCCTGGAGTGGGCTGAGGGGCAGGGGAAGGTGTAATTTGGCAGAGGGAAGACCAGGGATCACAGATTCTGAAGAACAAAAAAGTGCAAAGAGGTGAAGAAGACACAAAGGACCAGGCAAAGATAGAATTGAAAAGAAAACACCACCTTCCTCCTGGTTTCGCTTCAGATGGCCCCAGGCGTACTGATTGTCTGCTCCTGCATCACAGAAGGGAGCAAGCAGAAGGAGAGAGAGAGACAAGTGTGATCCAATATTCGGTGTATTTTATTTTTAATTGCAACAGCCTTTTTAGCATTATTTTCCTTTAAAAAAATTTTTTAGTATTTAATTTGGAGAGAGAGAGAGAGAGCGTGAGCGTGCAGGCATGAGGGGGGTGGGGCAGAGACAGAGGGAGACACAGAATCTGAAGCAGAAGCCACGTGCATCTCGGATTCTGGATCCAGGACGGTGAGAGGCGAGATCACGACCTGAGCTGACAAGCTGGAGCCTTAACCACCGGAGCCCCCAGGTGCCCCTGTTGTTTTTCATGAGCAGAGGAGGAGGGACTGAAGCTGAGAGCTGTGGAAATACTCCCACGGTCACATCAGCAGGAGGGGACCCGGCCAGAATCCGGTCCCCGTGTGTGTGATTCCAGGTGTCCTCAGGGCTCTGTTTCCTGTGGCCACAGCTGCGCAGGGCACAGAGCAGATGCTTCATGAATATTCTAAGAATGAATCACCGGTCTGCACCACACTGCCGCCTTCTGTGCCTAAGAGGAGGTTTAGGTAGCTCTGGAGGAAGAGGAGGGAGTACAAGGGGCCAGTCCAGTACTCGCGTTCCTCACACACACCTCCCTTCAGGCCTCTCCCAACGCCTTGGAAGTAAAACCAAGTGCTGAAGTTTATGCTTTTAAGACGATGGTGTGATCAAAAGGCCAGGCAGCACGTAAACTCGACAGTTCATGCAAAGAACACTTCTGAGTCCCAGGACGCTCCCCAGAGAACTGTGGAAAGCACTTTCCCTTGTCCGTTGGTCACTTCTGAGGGGAGCGGGTACCTTCTGAAATTAGCAGATTACTTAAGCTTGAAGGAGCCAAGGTCGCCGTTTGTTATTTGATTGCTCTTTGCTCTAAGCTGTGAGGGCAGCCGGTAATGCAGAGTGCTGGCCTTTCACTCTTGTTTTCAAATTAAAGATTTAATTACAGTCTTCACTGAAGATGAACCAAGTGTGAAAATACCTGGTCTGCTTGGCACGGGGGATCGAGGAGGCGTGTGTGGGTTGGAGTCAGCGCCTGGGCATTTAAATACTTTCAACAGTAGCATTGAGGGGGAAATCAATTATATTGTGACCAAATGCCGGCCTGCTGGCCAGTCAGAGTCTTCTCCTTGTCTGTCATTTCCTTCTGTAGCTGAAAGGTCTGTTTGTTAGTAGTTATCCTGATAGACTACAGACTTGAACATCCAAGACTTCAAAGGTTTGGAAGATCTGCATCTTTGAAATTTGTAGGGGCTCATTTTGCAGGCTGGTCCGTGGCCGTTGTGTGTTAAGGTGTCAGGGGCACCTCTGAAGAGTGTTGAGACCGGAGTTCTCTGTCCGTCTGTTGAGTTAAGTCTGTTCGTTGTGGTGTTCACTTTCGAAGTCAGTTAGTCCTAGACAGCCATCTTTCCAAAACCTGTCTGTGGTGTCACGTTACCTACCTTTTTAAGGTAGTAGTTTTCTGAGCTGTCAGCAAAGAGGCCGATGCAGGGCTCGAACCCATGAACCGTGAGATCATGGCTTGAGCCGAAGTCAGACGCTTAACCAACTGAGCCACCCAGGCGCCCCTCAAAACGGGACCAGCAAATAATCTGGCAATCACGCTTCCGGGTATGTTCCCCCAAGAACTGCGAACAAGGACCTGAGCAGGTGTTTGACCAGCATTTTTCGGAATAGCCAAAGGCAGACACAGACCACGTGGCCACGGATGGATGAGAAGGTAAACAAAGCGTGGCGTCTCCGTACAGTGGAATGTCATCCGGCCTTCAGAAGCCACACGCTACGACATGGCTGAACCCCGAGGACAGTGCGCTAACTGAAGGAAGCCAGCCACGGCACGACAGACCCCGTGTGACCCACTTCCATGCGGTTCCCAGAGCCGTCCGGACACAGAAAGCAGAGGGTGGTTACCGGGCGCAGAGGGAGGAGGGAGCGGACGCTTCTCGCCGAGCGGGTGTGGACTTCCCGTTTGCACACACGGAGACGTTCTGGAGATGCCAGATGTGCCCCAGCGTGTGTGGGCACAGTACCCCTCAGCTGTACGCTTGAAGATGGTTAAAATGGTATGTTTCATGTGATAGGTGTTTCACCACAATAATGGAAAAAAAAGAAAGAAAAGAAAAACGGAAAACTAAGTCCTGAAAGGGAAACCTAATCTGTTGACCAGAGGAAGGAAAAGCTACAGAAAACGCGCCGGTGTCCGTCTGTTCGGAGCGGGGCAGCGCCCCCTCACCCCGTGCAGAAGCTTCTCGCCCGGGGAGGCCCCGGCGGACATTCGGAGGCACCCCCAAACAAAGGCCGCAGCTCACTTGGGCTTCACGATGCAGCCGAGGAGACAAGGAAGACCCTTCCTGAAGGCCCGCCCAAACACTTGTCCGCACAGGAGCCCCTCTCCCGCAAACTAGCACAGACGCCTGGAGGGAAGAAGGTGCAACCACGGCCCCCCAGTGCCTCCGTTCACCGCAGAGGCCCCCCGCCAGGGTGGACGTCCTTTCTGGGGGCTAACTGAAAAGACAGCACGTGACCTAAAAATTATTTCAGAAACACATATATTGAATTTTTTTTTCTTCTACCTTTCGGAGTCTTGGGCAAAGTGTAGAAACTCTCTTTTGGACAAACATACACTTTGTGCTCTTATTTTCTTGCTTCGGTTCCCCCTTAACGTGAACCATTCCAGAAGAGTGCATTCTCAGGCCTGTGACCTGACCTTCCCGTGACTGTCCGTGATGCCGGCGTGTCGTTAGGCGATAAAATCACTCGTGTGGCCGTGAGTTAGGCATGTATACTCCTGTCTGGAAATGCCTGGAATTTTCTATCCTGATTGGTTTCATCTGGCATATGTTTTATTTGGATGTGTCTGCTTCCTTCTTCTGTACCAGAGAAAAATATTAATAATTACTAGTCTTAGATTTCCTGTAACGCTAGCTAGAGAGGGGAGTACCCAGCGGGCGTAGAGTGATAGCCAGCACTGATGCGTTTTGCGTTTGCTTTTGAAAGAAGATGGGAGCCCCCTGGTAGAAGAGATAAAGCGATGTACACGACACAGTTTTCTGCCCTGCTTACCGGCATCTCAGTCGGGGCACAATATTCACTTTTATTTTATTTTTAATTAATCAATTAATTTTGAGAGAGAGGGAGCAGAAGTGGGGAGGGACAGAGAATCCCACACAGGCTCCCAGCTGTCAGTGCAGAGTCCCATCTGGGGCTCAAACTCAAAACCTGTGAGATCATGACCTGAGCCGAAGTCATTCGCTCAACCGACTGAGCCAGCCGCCCAAATACTTACTTTTAAGTTACAAGCTGCAAATTTTATACAAGTTCTTTTTGAGAAATGGCTCATGAACTTTGTTTTCTGTCCCTTTCAATGGCAAAAAGTCTCAAAATATTTCTAAGCGACAAACTTCCTTAACCATGCGGCTAAAACTGCCTGTCTTATATATTTTCTTAAACAGCATGTTTTATGGAAGATGACGCAATCCCGAAGTGAAAGGCAGACCACAGGCTGGCGGACTAGCCAGCAACCAAACTCCTTTCAGGCTTTAGGTTCGAAGGCAGTGTTCACTGCCCTTGTGACCAGCCCTCCCGGGGCTGGTGTGGACTCCAGACTTTGAATCTTCTTAGTCTCCACAAAATGCCCATCAGGGTTGACGTTCCCATCACATATATTACCCTTTAAGGTCGAATCGTCTGTGATCCTTTCTTCCTCTCAATGTGAAGAAAACCACAGGCTGCTTGAAATGTTACTCTTGTTGCAAAATATCTGGGCAGAGCTAACCTTGTTTCTGGCGTGGCAGATACCACCTGCAGCCTGCTTTCTGAGTGAGTGATTCCTTTCCCAGGACTGCATGGAAAATCTGCAGGGATGACTTCTGAGCATCTTGTTCACCTGCTCCACTTCAGTTTCTGAGGTGTTATCTCCTCCGTATTTGTGCTCTGTTTGCAAATGCAGCTGCACATGTGGGCAGCCCAGTCGTGGTACCGTTCTTGGACTTGAGCTGTGTTTGCACTGCAGAGTTCTCCAGGCACGTGGACCCCATGCTCACTAAGAGCCAGGCTTTCTGGCGTTGGCCCGGGCAGAGACCCTGCTCCCGCAGTGTGTTTGGTGTGGCTTTTCTCTGCCTCTGTAGCCAGGCTTTGGAGTAAAGACAGACGGAATTCACTAAACCCCTTGCAGTTTATAGCCCTCAAAGCTGGTTTTAGGCTTGACACTGTCTTGCCAGCGTATGAGTTTGCGCCGTTCTGTGGTTACCGCATGTCTTGTGAAGACTGAATTCCACGCTCTCTCCCACACGTTCATCCATTATTAAACACCCACTGTGTGCACTGCACCCGTTGTGTGCCACATTGCATGGTAGATGTTCCCCGCTTCATTTCAGCATACCCGATGTTTGTCTTTTACCCCGAGACTTACTCCCCGGTTCTGCCATGAGGCTCTGGCGGCTCGCCGGGTTCGGCCGCGGCTGCCGGCCTGTTGGCCTGGCCTCGGAATCCCTATGTGCAGCTCCCGTGCCGCGCACGCTGCTGTGAAAAGCACGGGGTTCGGCTGGAGTTGGCCATGACCGCCGGTGTCCTGTGTGCACAGAAGGTTAATGAAGTCGAGGTCCCCTTTCCCTGAACGTCAGGAGTGAAACTTATCTGAGGACATTCGGGGATGTTGGGCTGTGCCGTCACTAAGCCCCCCCCCCCTTTCTCATGGAGAGTTAATCCAAATCTTACTCATTTCTTGGTTCTGCGGTAGGGGGTACACAGTCACTGGCTTCTTCCCTGCTCGAGTTCGCAGACTCCTGAAGGGGGTGTCTGGGGGGCTCGTGGTGGCTGACGAGTGTGTCCAGTCTGCAGGCCTGCCAGCTGTTCCGTCAGATGCCACCTCCTCCGTCCTCGGGGCAGCTTTGTGAGATCCAGGATTATTTTCCTGTAACAGTTTAAAAAACTGAGGCTCAGTGTTTACCGAGGGGCTGGTGTCTGAGCTCAGAGCTCCCTGTCCTGTGGCACTGACCCTCCGAGGCTGCTGGGGGCAGCGGGAGGGGGAGGGAGGCCGGGAGGTGGTGCTAGGGACAGACGGGCCTGATCTGCTGCTGCCTAGCCGGGCCCAGCCGGGGGTCACCAACGGGTGAAGCTTTGCGGGACTTGAATGTGGGCTTTTCAGCTGCATCAGGCTTTACAAGCCTCCACCACTTTGTATAGAAGCATCTACTCTGTTACCATTTTACAGACAAGGAAACTGAGGCACGGAGAGTGTATGGAACTGAGCAATACTGAACCGGGGCTCTGCCCTGCCGCACTCTGCCTCAGCGCCAGCTTCCGCTACCCTGGGGAGCCCCATCCTCAGGGCTCCAGGTGCCCAGCGATTGTAGATTGGGAACCGGGAGACCCCTGCTTCTTTCGGATCATTGATGCCTCTGCCCAGAGTTCCCACCTTTTCAGACAAACTTGGGCTCCAACACCAGAGATTCTTCTGCTTCCAGGTCCTGCTGTCTTTAAGAGAAGGCTTGCTGGATCGTTGGATGAGGACACTGGGTTACACATGGTCTATAAAGCATGGCCACAGCCGTTCTGCTGTTTGATTTTGATTTGACACCAGCCCTCCTCTCATCCCCGGCCCCAAAGAGGAAAAAGGCAGGACTGATGTCACAGGAGACTGGTGTCATGTGAGGAATAGGGTGGCTGTGACACGTGTATTCCTCCTGCCAGACTCTCAAGAAGGCCCCGTGCATGTGGCCCACAGTGAATTGACCTTGTCCTAAATCCTGACTGAATTCCTGCGCCTTCAAAGGCAAGAATCTTACTTCCATTAAGACAGAAGCTTGCAGACAAATAAAATAAGGAAACTAATTACTGTTACTCGGTAATTATCAGTGACCTGTTAACAGTCTCATTTAACAGACGGGGAAACTGAGGCCCAAGACGCTTTCGTCCACCCGCCAGGCAGTGTGGGGTGTTTCCTCAATGTCGGCTTCGTGTTTAGTTCACGGAAGGGCAGAGCAGAGCAGACTCGGCCAGGGTGAGGCTTTCTCTCAGGGTGTCGTCACCTAAGAGAAGTCAAAGCCACACTGTGTTTCGGTTTTGAGACCCAGTGTATTTTGATTACAACACAGGGAATTTGAAAGTTTGGCTTGTGTGGATCACCGAATGCAGCCTCCCTCGGGTAGGCCAGTCCTGATGAGTGAAGCCCTCGTGTGCACTCTTGCTCACGTCAGAAGGAGTTCTGGAACGACGTGAGTCGTGAGAGGAGTCTCCACAGCTGCGGGGGACAGTTTGGGGTCAGCAGTGCTGATGGGCAGGAAGTTTCTGGGTACCAGGGTGACAGTGAGGCCCTTGGAGGTGCTGCGCCCCCGTTCGGGCTGCTGTCCCGGGCACACTGCGAGTTCATGGGCTTGCTCTGACACCCCAGCTGGTCTCATGACTCCAAGAAATAAGCCACGTGGTCATAAGGAGTATCTGTCTTGCAGAGGGGGGGCGTCGGGTCCCAGAGGATTCAGCCCCAGGCTCCCAGGGAGGGTGGGAGGCTGAATGGGGTCCTACCTCTCTTTTTCTTTTTTGTGCACTCCATTCAAACAATAAAAAAAGGCTTCTTCCCTCTGTGTTGAACTGTGTAGGGGTGAGGGAGAAGGTTTGGTGTATTCTCTCGCTGATTTTGTGCAGCAGTAGGAGAGCAAGCTGGTCCGCAGCCAACAGCCAGGCCAGGCTGGGAGGGCGGGTCCTCAGCCCCCACCCCACCCCGGGCCCTAGGAGGGTGCTTCTGGAGGGTGCTGCATAGGCTTCTGCTGCTTTTGAGAACGAAAACGTTCTGGCGTTATTTTATGAGTTGCGTATCCATGTTACGCAAGAAATTTGGAGAGGAGGCAGCGTTAACATTGCATAGTGGGCACTTTCTCTTACAGGTGCACTTAGTTTTTAGAAAAGGCCGTTCCCAGTGCTTAAAAAGGCCGTGAGGGTTCAGTCAAGAAGGAAGCAGTGACCTGCGCCTGCTTCCAGCCACAGGAACCTTCCACCAACCGTGGCTGGGCCACTTCTGTCCCAGCACGCCGAGCGCAGAGCGGGCCCCTCAACATCGGTGTTAGATTTTAGAACTGCTCGTGAAGATGTGTTTTCAAGGAAGGCGTAATCCTCAACAGCTCTCTCTTGTCACTACCCTTTAATTACACTTAGGTTGGGGAAAAAACACATTTAAATGTTCCAAAGATTATATATATATATATATTTAGTAAATACACAGTAAATGGGGGAGATTAATAAAGGGCTGTTTTTTCTCAGCTTGTGGTTTCTAATTACATCAGTTACAGCTTTGCCCTCCCCTAACTAGGGTGCAGGCATGAACTGGAAAAGAATGAGCTAATCCGTGATAGATCGGGTTGAATAAAGATCTCCATTCATATCTTTACCTTTTATCCCTTGTTCCGAGTGCCAAGAATTAATGCTGTTTGAAAGTACAGACTGAACCTGCCAAGCTTCGGACTGGCTCAGATAATCCTAATTATTTTAAACGTTAGTGAGAAGGGCAGCAGTTTCACAGCGGAAAAGAGGTCCATTGTGAAACATTAAATGTCTGCTAAGTGGTATTGATTGGACGGGATTTTATTTCCAAACACTACGGTTTATCATGAAGCGGAAGAATCTGTGGTTTGAGAAATTTTCATTAGCTTTTTCATCAGACTCCGAGGCCAGCACTTTTGTCTTCTCCCTGTCCACTTGGAGGAGAAGAGTCGCTAACAATTGAAGAATACGGCTTGCATTCTTATTTTTAAGTGGTTTCTGAGTGGGCGTTGACTAGTATTTCACATAGAGAGGAAGAAAATTCTCAAGCATGAATATCCTGTTTTCTCACATCATTGGAGGAGAATTATTCCTTCCAGCCCACTGGCTTCCAACAGATCATTCAAGTTAAAAGTCAGAGGTCTTTGCAATGTCGGAAGATTTAGCAGTTCGAGTGGTTTTTGTTTTGCTTTTTAGTGAGGTGGGTTTGGGGGGCAGGCGGTAAGATGCCGGTTAGATGGCGTCTCTTCCATCATCTTAGTTTTTCCCCACCCCCAGCACCGGGAGGAGTGATTGTGTGGAAGGGTTTTTGTTTGTGTCTAAATAATAGTCAAAGAACGCCCCTCCCTCCAGCTTGTGTAGACAAACAGGCTACTTGAGAGAAAGCAGATACTGGGGCTTGCTGGTTCAGTCGAGGGTCAGCCCAGGAGGTTTACCCACTTTTCACTGGAAGAGGAGAAAAGACCAGATGGGCAAGTTTTCCTTTTTCTGACTTTTTAGGCTCTACCGTGGTCTCCAGAAGTCACTTCTTCCTTTTCTGTAAATGCCGGGAGCCTGCCCGGATTGAGGGCTCATGTAATCCTGAATTGTTTATTGCTCGGCCAAGCTTCCTGCCTTCCCCCCACCCCCCCCACCCCCCTTCTCAGTGGTCCCCACGGCCCCGCCCCCAGTCCCAGCCCCGGGCGGAGCACTAGCGTCTTCAGTGATGCAAATAGTCGTGTGTTGAGCATCTCTGGGCCAATTATTCTTTCTTTCTTTGGGTTTATTCCCCAGAGTGGAATTACCAGGTCAGAGGGGAGGAACAGCTTTACGGTTCTCATTACATGTCACTAGATTGCTGGCCAGAAAGGCTGAAGAACCAATTTCTAGTGCTACCAACACTGTACCTTTTCTTACAGTGCCACTGACACAAGGCATTAGCATTTTTGCAAAATAATTAAGAGGAACCTTTTGAGTTGAAATTAGCCTTGTGTCAGGCTCATTAAAATCAACTTAAAAAGCAGAAAGGATAATTCTGACTTTGGAAATTTTAATTGGTACAAAATGATTTACAGTGACCAATTATTACTCTTCCCCCAACAAAGTTTAATGAAGCTGCATTAAAATGGAGGGGTACCTTTAAGGACGGCAGTAAAACAGATTTCGGACCTCGGTCTCCAGGATATCACTTCCGAAGTCCTTACTGCACTTGTGACGAGTAGGCCCCCCCCCGCACCCCACCCCCGCACAAAATGAGCTCGCCAAGCACTGTCCCAGTACTCAAGGACCACGCCAGGCACGAACAAAAGTGAAATGGATTTAAATTTTGATGGAGAAACACTGAAAAATGCTGGCACTTTCCAAAACAGGTGGAGTTCATTTATTTGCATCCTCCCTGGATTGCAAGCATGGATTAGGGGTGCATCGAGCCTCCCCAGTCTAGGCAGGTGACCCCGTGTGTGTCTCTGTAATCTGAGTCCCAGGAATATTTTCCAAGAAAACACGCACAAGGCAACTGAGGGCCAAAGGGAGCGACCCTCACATTTCTCCTTTTTGCAGAATTCCTGCCCTTCCCTTTTCTGGTCACAGATCAGTTAACTGAGGGTAAGAGGTGCGAGGTGGAGGGGCGTCCCGGGGTTGGCTGCTGACTGGAGGCGGAAGGCGGGCCTGGGCTCAGAACGGGGCAGGGAGCACTCACTCACCCCTCTCTGGCCACTGCGTGCGTCTGACAAGGGTCAGTTCTTTTGCCTCCTTGAACTCACACGGAGATTAGGAGGGCTCCCAGGCCAGTGACTGACGGTGGTACCCAAGGAGGGGGGGGGATGGGGAGCCACTTAGGGGGTGGGGCTGACCAGTGCCACACGGGGTCCCCTGTCAACCGGAGGGAGTAATTCTCCCAGTGACTGGTTTGAGGACTAAATATTTCATTAAAGCTCATGGCACACAGGAAGTAGGCAGTCAGCGTTCCTTCACTCTCGTCCTCAGTGCTTCCGGACGGAGAAGCTTCCGTCATGGTTTGAGGTGGGAGGGGGGCGGTGGGCAGACAGCTCACCCACTGTCCGTGGTTGGTTCTTAGTCGCTCTCCAGAGCTTTGTGCGGTTCCAAGATGTCAGAGCCAAGTCCGCCGCCTTCGGAAAACATTTCTCTGTATATACAACATGCTGTGTGTGTGGCACAGTTCATAAATCATCTTGGATTGGCAGGCATTTTTAAATCCAGATAACAGTTCAAATGTAGCCTTTATGAACTGCAGTAAAATGAAGGTTTCAGATTTTTTTAGGTTCCCAGTTGTTTGGGTTGGCATTGCTTATTTCTGTATGCGTGTATAAACTTTGTTGATGTCTGTAAAGTACTATTTAACACCACTCTACTTTAAAAAAAA
>NC_043712.1:81159464-81164351 GCF_006229205.1 Suricata suricatta
AGAAACGCGAGCGGCCTCCTCTCGGCCACTGCTTCGTCACGTTCCCCGCACCTTCTATCCTAGAACAACCAGCTAACTTCCCAACAGTTCAAAGCCGCGGCCTGGAGGGCAGGCGGGCGAGGACCCCCGGCGGGGGGCGGGGCGACGGCTGGGTGGGCGGAGCCCCGGCTGCCCCGGAAGTCGCCCCGCCCGCGAGGCCGCGGGAACTGAGGGGCACGGTCTCTGCGCCCCGGCGTGGGTTGCCCCTCCAGTGCGCCAACCCCGGCCTCGCAGCGTTGCTCTCCCGCCTCTGGTCGGGCCTTCGTGCGTGGAGTTCGCAGCCCCATCCCCTGGGGTGCGGGCTGCGTCCGCCGGTTCCCATTTTCCCCGGGCCTCCCCGGGCCCGAGCCGGGGCGTGTTTCTGGGAAGGCCGCACAGCCGCCCCCTTTCCCCGCAGC
The DNA here is from genome assembly GCF_006229205.1 of Suricata suricatta. Taxonomy (NCBI): domain Eukaryota; kingdom Metazoa; phylum Chordata; class Mammalia; order Carnivora; family Herpestidae; genus Suricata; species Suricata suricatta. The sequence goes on from NC_043712.1 coordinate 81,159,902, forward strand.
GGGGCTTTGTTCCGGGGCCGCCGGGCGACCGGGGAGGCGGGGGGTAGAAGAGCTTTCTGGAAGAGTGGCTCGTCCCAGGGAAGAGCTGCACTGGCGCCCGAGCCCGGGCCCTGGAGAAAAGGCTCTGTGCCCTTTGAATGTTACTCGTACTACTTAGAAAGATTTCTCTGGCCTTTTGGTTTGGTGTGGTTTTGAATGTTCAAGTCCAAGGGAAACATTTTTAAAGGTTCTCAGGTCCGCGCTGCTCTCGTTTTCCTTCGGAGAGTTCATGTTATTTTCCCCCTTTCGCCCCAGGCGACCCTCTAGCGCGGTGGGGTAGGGACGTCACCGACGCCCGCAGCCCACCCCGGCCTCCCGCTGCGCCGCGGGAGCGCCTGCGCCCGGGGCCGGCCCAGCGGGGAGCGCTGCGAAGGCGCCCTTTTCCACTCCCCCCTGTGAAGCGCGGGGCGGGGGTCGGCTCGGCTTTCAGTAGGCCTCTCGGAATAAAGCAAAGCTGGAGCGACACCCCTGTGCCCCCCCCCAAAATTGGGGGGCGGGCACGGCCTGGTGTCTGAGGCGTTTGCACGGGTGGGAGCGCTAGCGCCCAGGCACGACCCCTGCTGGTTTCGAGAGTTCGAGAACGTGAAGGAACGGACGGAGGGCAGCACCTGCACTGTCTGCACAGGGCCTTGCTGGCTGTTCTGCGCCCTGTTTGCTTAAAAAGGCCGCCCACTGCCAAAATGGTGTGGGGACAGGACCGTCGTGGACCTTCTTGCTGCTCGGCAACGTTTCCCGGGCCAGCCAGACACAGGTTCATTTGCACCCCCACCCCCATCCCGGCCGCACGTGGCCTCTGTCCTCCGCTCTGCGCCCCAGAAGGCGGCTATGGGGATGCCACGGGAGGTGCGCAGGAGTCTCTCCCCCGATGAACAAGAGCATTACTGTCACCTCAAGAAATCGATTGCTGGTTGCCCCACCTCCTCCCCAGACATTCGTCCCCCACTTGCAGTTTGAAGCTGGCCGAAGGGCGATGCCTAGATGCAGAGGAACGGGATGAGAGATGGGAAGTTCACGCGGGACAGAGGAGGCTCATTTTCTTGCATTTTCGGGGCTTTCTGCAAGCCCTGGCCTCCAGCGTCACCATGGTCACGATAAAAACGGCAAAATAGGAACCTTGACCTCCCTTTCCATGAGAATCCAGCAAAGCAGAAAATTTCCTGATGCATCATACACCCAGGACGATGTGAACTGTTCTTTGATTAAGTGGGTTTGTGTGTGTGTCTGTGTTTTGCGGGGAAGAACATCTACCTGGACTCCTGGATTTGAAGGCAGAACATCTCCAGCTTCTCAGGTTGCGTATCTCCAGTCCCAGCTTTTAAGTGTGCAGACGCCATGAGATCGTTGGATAAGAGAAAGACAACTACACAGCACATTATCTTTCACTGTTAATACCTGTCACAATTCTACCTAGCTAATTGTGGTCTGAGTGCACGCACCACCACCCAGAGGAGAACGTGAGTGGATCCAATCGAGTGAGGTTACATTTACTTGTAATCCGCCTCCCTCCCTTTGCAATTTCTTTGATGATTTTTCCCATAAGTGTGTAAGTGGCGGGGACTTAGTAGAAGCAGGACCACTCCTCCTAAACGTGATTCGGACCATATGCTTTCTACATTCACCCCCGCTTAGGCTTTCTTCTCTGCACTAACTGCTAACACGTTATAGTCACCTTGAAATTTCCTCTGCTATTTTCCAATTAAAAGCTTAATAGCCCTGGAAACGGAGTTCATGTGGTGAAGTTTACCATAGCCCCTTGTTCAGGAAGGCTTTCTGCTGGGATCCCATTATGTGCTTGAATAAACCCTTTCTGCAAACAGAAATGGGACTCCGGGTTGTCAGGTGTTGGGTTACAATAGACTTTGAGGCAGGGGACATTTTACCAACATAAATACAAACCTGTTCCTATAGGGAGATGTTGTCAAATACTGGGATATGGAAAACATTCCCATCAAATATGAGAAAAGGATTATTGCACTATATCAAATGAGTATTTAGATCTCAGACCCCGATGTGCACTGGAGTGAAATGGGGCCCCGGCCCAAATAATGCCAGACTGTTTGAGTGGCAAAGGGACAGGATGGCTAGGTGACTGGAGGAGGAAAGGAGGTCACCTTGGTAGTGGGAATGCCCCCCAATCTGTTTTGAGAGCTGTTCTTTTCCTTAACAAAACATTCTTTACAGTTTTGCTGACCATTGGAGAAAATTGGGAGGCATGCTCTGAAAAAAAAATAAAGTCCGTGGTCTTCGCATTTCCAGGAGACCCAGAGATTTCCTCGTTCAAGTTCCCAGATTGTGTCATCCTAGGCCCTCCTTGTCTCTCTTTATGAGAAGGGACTGGCCGACAATTCCCACTTCCCAGCTGGGAGGGTGCTGGCGACCTCTGCCTCCGGTTCAGAAAGCTTAGGAAGCTCCTTCCAGTTGTGGTGTTTCAGGGCTTGTTTTCCTAACCGAGGTCGGGAGAAGAGGGGTCGGGGGGCGTTGAGAGGCGACTCTGAAGGGTAGCATTGTCCCACATAGGTTTCCTGCCCATGCCCCGCACCAGGCTAGCATCCAGCGATCCCCAACTCCCAGACTAGTCTGAAAAGGGGGGCGGCTGAGGACTTCAAGGGATGCCATGGTCCCTTTTTAATCCTCCTCCCTTCTTGGAATGACCCTTCAGGCGGAGGCTTGGACCCCCGAATGCCCGGCGATGCTTTACTTGAATTCACAGCAGACACAGAGGGATGGTTTTCTGGTGCTGGCTTCCAGGGTAGTGCAGGGAAAACGGCTTCCTGGAGGGGTCAAGGGGCGCTGTGCAGCCGAAGGGTTGGCCATTAACACGGACTCTTTTTGAATTCCATTCGCTCAGACCTCCAAGAGATGATCTCAGTGTCCTCTCAGGAGCCTGCAGAACGAAGGCTCTGGGAATGCCTTCTCCCCGTTTTGCACTGAGCCATTGTGCTACCCTGCGCCTCTGTATCCTCTCATTTTTGCTTGTTTCTTTGTTTTCTTGCGTTGTGTGCATGCATGTGTGTTTGCTTAGTCTCCCCCGCGCGCATTTCTAGCGGGAGTCTGCATTAGGCCAAACCGGTACTCCTAGATTAGAGACACGCCGCTTAATAGTTTGAACAAAGTTTGCTGCTGTCATCTGGTGCCAGGGCCTCGTCCCCGCCTACCCAAAGACGCTGGGCGTGGGGGAGGGGAGGAATGGCCCCGTCGTCCTCCGTAACTCAACCGCTGCGTCTGTGGGCATTTCAACTGGCTGACTCCAGACCTCCGTTTGATGGTACAAGGACTGTTGGGCAGAGCAGAGGAAATCATCACATCCGGCAACTTGTAGGGCGCTAACGTGGCTTCTGCGGCCTCTGTCTGAAAGTTCGACCCCGCACGTAAGCAGAACCTCCCCATGAGCAATTCCTGGCTTTTCAGGACAGAAACGGGCTCCCCCCCCCCCAAATTATTATTATTGTTATTAAAACCTGGGGAGGAGGGTAGAGAAAGTCCACGACAGAGACAGCGGCCTTTGTCCCTTTGAAATAGCCCGCAAAGTAGATTGTCATCCTCGGGCCAGCAGGTTTTCATAAACATACATTTTATTTTACGGCAGCACAAGAAAAAAAAATCTCAAAGTTAATCGAGAAAGCCAAAATTTCCCGAACCGATGGCACTGCCCTACCCCAACCACACCCGCCGGTGGCCGCACGGCCTGGCTCGCCTCGAGTTAAAACCCTCTCGGCTCCTGCTCGTCCCGAGTGTGCCCGCCACGCTCGGCTAGGCTGCAGATCTCGCGGAGCTATTCCGGCCGCCCAGTGTCGCCTCGGGCTCGGTGCGGACAAAACAGGCCCGCGGGGAGGGGACGGGAGCGCAGGGAGCGGCCAGCTCACTGGCCTCCCGGCACCTCCACCCGCAGCCCGCCGGGGCTCCGCTTCCCCGCCCCGCTTGCACCGCCGCGCCCCGAGCGCCGCAGTCCGGCCGGGCGAAGGGAGCTTGGAGCAGGGGGCCGTGAGCGCCCCCGCCAGAGCGGCCTGGCTGCAGGTGGCGAGGAAGGTGAAGTGCAGGGACTCTGGGGGCGCGAGCGGGAAGGAAGGAGGAAGGCGTGGAGCGGGGTGGGGAGTGCAAGGAGATCGGGACCCTGAGGGTGGGGGTGGCAGGGGGAGGGAGGAGGAAGGGGGGAGGTGCTGGGGCCGCCCGGCGCGCGCGGGAGCTGCAGACGAGCGAGCTGGCTCAGACCTTAACCAGAGCTCTCGCCGGCGCTTTGCAGCCGCCGCAACGCCTCGGCGAGGAAGGACGTGCCAGCCGAAGCAGCCGCTGGCAGAGACGCGACGCGCGTGGGATTGCGGAGCACCAGAGGGAGGCTGAGGGTGCGGGCGTCGCGGGATCACTGAAGACGGCCGCCTCACCTCCCGCCGTCCCGGAGCGCACGCGGCCGCCG
>NC_043712.1:81164451-81168695 GCF_006229205.1 Suricata suricatta
GCCCCTCGCCAAGCCAGGTAAGAGCGCCTGCGGTGCCGGTGCGGAGCCGGGCGCCGCGCGTCGGCGAAAACTTCGGAGTGGCCGCCGCGCTTGGGCCCGGGAGGCCCCGACGCGGGGGTTCGGGCCTTCCCTCCAAAGTCCCGCCAAGCCGGTTCTTACACTCCCGGCGCGGGCCAGTTTTCAGGTAGAACCCAGGCGCCGGACGGACAGGCGCCGCGGGCGAGCCAAACGGCGGGCCCATGCAGCGGGCTCGCCAAATGCCTTCCCCAGGTTAAAAGGGGGACGTGCCTGCTTCAGCCGGTGGATAAAGAAGTCGAAACAGGACCAGATTAAAACCCACGCGGGCACCCACCCCATCGCGTGGCCGAGCTCTTTCTGGCTGCGGGCGTAGGGGGCCTTGCTTTGGGAGGTCGGGACAGGTAGGTGCAGGTAACTAGCCTGGGCCAAGGCTTGGCTCAGTCCGAGCTGGGCTTGCTTTTCGGACCCCAAGGCATGGGAGCGAGCCCGAGGCCTTTCTAGTAGCGCACGGTGGCGTCCAGCTTCTGGCAATTTGTTGAAGGAAGCCCCATTTACAAGCTTAGTTAAAAAGAGTCGGAAACGCTCCTGATTTAGTAGTGGGGACCCAGAATCTGGCGCCCCCAGCTTTTGCAGAGCTGCTCAGGTCCTTTCCTCGGGCCGCTCTCAGCTGTGTCTCAGAACCTGACCTACAAGTGGAGAAGGACGCCTCTGCCCAGCCCTTTCCAGGATTCTGGGCCCCATGCTGCTAGGCCGCGGATTTGGAGCACAGGCTCTCCCACCTCCCCTTTCCTCTCTTCCTGGCGGTGCGTAGAGAGGGTAGGTCTGCCTCGGGTCCTGGACGCGGGCTTATTCCGCCTCTCCCCCGCCCACCTTCCTGCTTCGTTTCCTTCCTCCAGGCCTGCGGACCTCAGCTGAGTCTCTTTGCTCCTGGCGATCTCTAGCTTGCAGCCCTGTGCGGCCCAGTGCCGCTTTGATTTTAGGCTCTCAGATTTGAGTGGACCTGTGTTTGACGTTTCCCGTGGCCTGAGGCGAATGTATAAAGGAAAAAAGCCCATCTTCCCGGGAAGGGGAGTAGGGGCTATGCTGGGAGAAGGCCCTGGAAGGCCCAGCACCCTTCTGTAGGGAGAACTGATAGAGCTTCTGACTAACATCCCCCCCCCCTCCCGCCCCCGACATTACCCTTGCTTCTGGAGACCCTTTCAGCAGCACTGGACTGCTGGGTGCAGCTGGGGAAATACAGACTCACAGGTTGGGGGTAAGCTGGTAGGCGGCCTGGACGGCCCAGTGCGGCGACCCCTGCTCAGTTATACTCTGCAGGCCTGAAGGACATGTTATGTGAAGAGTAAGACTGGGCATTTGATGGACAGAGGACAGTTTGCTGAACATGGGTTTTGTGGACGTTTAATCCAAAGTAGGGTACAAGCCTGTCTCTGAGTCATGAGCCCCCTTCCATTCTCTTTGTATTTATAGATTTGCCACAGAGGAAGGAGAGGTGGGGAGAAAGAAGATTCTCTTCGCTTTTCTCCTTTAAGTTAGGACAAGTTAATAACTAGGAGAGTTTTGTGTCCATTCTAGAAGCTGATCCATGCCAATGGCTTTCCTTTCCGTTTCCGGTTTCCCGGGCTTCATTGCCTCCGCATCAGAGCAGGAGTTGGGAGTTTCTGTCGTGGGGGTGGGGAGTGGGGGTAGCGTTTGGCAGTGGCCATCTGCCCAGCAGCACCCCAAGGGCACTGACTTCTGGAGTCTTCGTCCAAGAGATTCTTCCACATCCTGTGCTCTTCAAACCATCCTATGGGATTGCCAAAGTTCAAGGTCTCTAAAGAGTCCCCAGACCAAAACAGCCAGGGGAGGAGGGGGAGTGCGAGCTGGCCGGAAGCGGGGAGAGAGGAGGGCGGGGTGGCAGTTGTTTTGTGGGAATAAAAGAGGGAGGCAGATTTCAACTGGACAAACCAGACCTGGTGATCTCTCTCTTATTCCATCCCAGTTATTCTAGGATAGCCTGAGCCTTCCAAACTGAAAACAAGCAATTGAAAAGGAGACTAGGATTTACCACAAGGAGAGATCAAGGTGATGGCTTAGGGGGAGGGGCGGGCGGGAAGTGAGCCATGACTTCAGGGGCCAAAAACTCAGTTTCCCCCAGGTCCCACTACAAACCTTGCCTATTCATTTATACACCTGTTGTTCTCTTCTTTCAATTGGTCCAGCCCCATAATTCCATTCTTAAAAAAAAACAAAAAAGAAGAAGCCAACCACCAATCCAGTGGGGGAAGGAGGCAGGAAAAGAACGGATAATTATTTCCCATTAGGAAGGTTTGCACACAAGTGGCTCCCGTTCAGGGTAGCGCTTTATTTGGAGAAAGTCTCTTTGGGGCTAAGTTAGGGAAGACTGTCTAGATGTGATTACCGGTGACTGTATTTTACTTTTCGCAACTGTCCTTGGGCCGTGTTTGTATGTAACCTGCCGCCGTGCCCATTGAGAAGCATATCAGATAGTCCCGGACAAGTAGCTCTCTGTGTTTAGAGAGGTAGGTGAAGGTCTCTTGGAATAGTACGTCCACGGGTCCACACGGACAATAAGGTCACAGACCATTAGGAATGTAAGTATCTGCTGACACGTTGCTGGGATTTGTTTTTTGTGCTAATCTGTGTCAGAAATGGGGTTCTTTTTGCAAAGGGCCTCTTCAGTACATATGTATGGAGACATGCTTTTTTGTTGCTGGACACAAACACTAGTGCACAAAGCAGGAGTCTTTCCCTCTCCAGAAATCCTTGAGAAAAGCACTGGCCTGAATGAAAGAGAAGAGAGAGAGGGGAGGGGTACGTTTGCCGGGCACCCATTGGAGAAGACACACCCTATTAGGGGAGTGACATGTTAACCCCCCAAACTCAGTTTTGGGGCTTCCCAAAAATCCTGCATCAAATTCTTAAAAGGAATAGGGTTATTTTATCTAATGGTGTAGTACTTGGAGTGCAGTATCCCTTTCAATGTGGTGATGGTTTTAAGCAGAATTTTCATGCCCTCATGTTATTACTTCCCGTTACAGATTGAAGCATTCTTTTTTCCTCCCTTGTTGCGTGATTGTCTATGGCTAGCCTGGTATCATTAGATTTTGGTTGAGCCCAAGATTCTAAATAAGGCTTCTTTATACCATTGACTAGCTTATTCTCCTAAATCCCCTCCTCACCCTCGCCCCTCCCCCCATGAAAATATCCTAGGAAACTCGAACATCTTTCAGCTCTTAGTGTTTCTGAGTCAGCAGCTTCAACCAGCCAAGCCAGCCTTTCAGGACGAGGGCTCAGGAGCCGAGGAAAGTTAAGGGTCACGACCAAGGTGAGGAGCTAAAGTTACATACCTGAGTTCTCAGCCCATCCCCCACCCCAACTTTTCCGGGGGCGGGTGTCGGGGTCTCCTCCCGCTGTGCAAGGAGAGACCTGTGGTTAGAGATTCTTCCTACAGTGATCTACAAAATAAATATGCACACAAAGTTCTTTACAAGTTCTTAAACGTAAAAAGAAAGAAACAAAAACCCAGTATATTTGGTTAGGAATGGAAGAACAGGATCAACGAGACAGCAGGAGCTCCTTTCCTGGGTGTTTCTCCTGAAAAGGAGCAAACAAGAGACTTACGCGGAAAAGAACTAGGAGATTTTGGAAAACTGCCTTTATTTAATTTTACCTCCTGCGGGGCACCTCCTAGCAACTTAATGCCAGCTCTGTGCTTTTCTGCTCCCAGCTTGATTGGATCCTGTCTAGTCGGCTTCCCATTTTTTAATTTTACTTTAATTTTTTTTTTTTTTTAAGAGACAGAGCAGTTGCAGGTATGATGGATACGGGATCACTGGTCCAGGCCAGAATGGGGAACCCTGGGGAATACAGGCTAGGAGCAAACGAAAAAAACGGGGAAAGACTTCAAAATTACTCATAGAGTGCACCTATGAATTTTTAAAAACGGGGTCTGGTTATTTAAGAGGGCCAGATTTGGGGCGAGGAACCTGACTGGCACGCAGGTAGCACTTTGAAACACAAAAACCAACCGCATGCAGGGAACGGTTGGTCCGGGACCAGCGGTCACATCCAAACCCTCACTCCCGGGCTGGTGCAGGGGTGGGCCGTGCCCCGGGACCCGGGGACCCCGCGGCGGCACCCGGGGCCGGGGCTTTCCTCCCCGAGGGCGGCGGTGCGGGAAGTCCGGGGAAGGCGTGTGCGCGGCGGCCCCGCACCGCTGT
>NC_043712.1:81168795-81171315 GCF_006229205.1 Suricata suricatta
CCCTCGCACCCGGTCCCGGGGAGACCGCGCGGCTCCCTCCCGGCTCTCCCCCGGCCCGCGCGCTGCAGGGGCGAGAGACCGCGGCCCTTCCGCGCCCTCCGCCCTTCCCGCTCCGCCTCGGGGGCCGCAGCCCCTCCCTGCTGTCCGGCGGGTGTAGCACAGAAATGTGCAAACGGACAAACGTAGAAACAAACACAGAATAGGATGCCAAACATTGCACGGGGCATGTTTCGACTAAGAAACCCTTGGTTATGCATCTGAAGTTCAGCTGTAACTGGGGGGCCTGTAGTTTTGTCTGAGGACCCTGGGCCGAGGCCACCCCCAACCTGTCACCCGCTCCGGGTGGGGGTCGCTCCTGCGCCGTCCGCCACTTCTTTCTCTGCTCGGGGCCCGAGGGTCCGTCTTGTGGCGCTGAGGACAGGTTGGTAGGAAGAACGCGAACACATCTGGGAACGGCGGGTCCGACTCCCCCACCCCCGCACTCCTCCGGGTTATAAATCTGGCCGATAGCCGCGCTCTCGATTTACACAACCAACTTTTCTTTTCCCTGATGGATGAACTCCGGGTTTAAAAGATTACAGTAATCACAGGAGGACAGTGTAAATCGAATCTGATAGCAATAACTTTCGGGGAAGGTCAGGCTCAAGTGAAATGTTACCAAGCAACAGGCATTTTGTTTGCAAAATACAATCAAAGAGCATTGATGAGAAATTCTTTGCTGCAGCCAGTCAGCACTTTCTGCTAACAGCTTTACAGAGAGAAAGTGAGTAAATCTTCATAAATCAACGTCCCTGGAGGACTTGGAGCCTCTTTCTGGAACTGTTGCACTTCTGGGAGGGAGGAGCAGGGAGCTCAGTAAAAATCTATTTGCCTCCCTGCCTGCCTCCCTTTCTCCTCGCTTCCCCTCCTCCTCCCCTCTGGCTTTCCTCCTTTCTTTGGCTTTTTAACCGGTTCTGGCTTCTCCGGTCCCTGGGTCTCCTGGTCTAGCCCCGCCCCAGGGCCCTGATGGGGCAGTGGGCCTGGAGTGGGGGTCTGGAGGGTGCTCCTGGCAGAGATCAAGGGCTGAGTAACAACAGCTGTTGGTCGCAGGTGCGGCTTCAGTCTGAGCAAGGCAGACTTCTGTTCCCCAAGGAAACTAAGGGGAACCGAAAACTAAACTGTGTATAGTTCCCCCCACATTTTATTCTGTAATTAAATGGCTAAAAATAAGCACAATCCACTGCTGAATCACAGTATTATGGAAAACTGAACATTCAGAAGGTCAGTTCTTTACTGAATCTCTAATTTCTCTCTTTTTTTTTTTATCGTAGTGACTAGGCAGGGATACATTTTGCAAAGCTGGGATTGGTATTCTGCCGTCACCCTCGCTGTTGATTGCTTTTATTAGTTCAGGGATGAATATTTCTGGCAAGCACTGCCTCTCCAGGTGAATATTTACTACAGTGTGAATCCCGTGAATACACCGCAGTCCGCCCAGCTACTGGTCTTTGAGTTATTTGCTGCATTTCGATGTAAGATGTGACCGACTGCACAGATGATGGAAATTTTTACAGAAGATGATTTAGTAAACTGTACCTCTCAGTGGCCCATAGACAATGTTTTGATCAGCTCTGTATAATCTTCCCTAATACGTGCCTGGGGACATAGTAAGAGGCTTAAGGGTTTTTGTTAAATAATTGTATGAATGAATAGCCAGCTACATTAAAAAAAAAGTTCACTTTTTTTTTTTTTTTTTTGAGAGAGAGAGAAAGGGAGAGAGAGAATCCCAAGCAGGCTTCTCTCCCTGTCTGCACAGAGCCCTACGTGGGGCTCGAACTCGCAAACCATGAGATTAAGACCTGAGCCCCCCAGGCGCCCCACTAGCTGCATTCTTATAAGTACAAAATAAACATGAAGATTTATAGGTAATTTTCCTCCTGCTTCTTGAAAAGTGTTCCCAAATCAACAAGGAGGTCAAAACTAAAATTTTGGAAGACATGCAAGTCCTGCTCAATGTTCCCCCAATATTGATACCAAGAAACCCTCCTGATCCTTTCATATAAGCTAGTGTTGTTAATAAGTTAAAAAGCAAAGCATGAGTATTTGTACTTTTCACACAATCCCTCCCCCTCCCCCACACACAGAAGAAAAGGAAAGATTTTCCACCTACATTCATTCCCTGCTATACTTTAGATTTTCAGCCACTCAAGTTTTTGTTTTTATGGTCCAGCACTTCTAGCGTGAGATAAAAATAACAGAAAATGTAAAAGAGTATGTCTCCTGTTAGCATTCTGATTGGGCTCTTCTAGAAGGCCCTTCCTGCCTAGGTTCCTTCCTTCCCCATCATTGCTGTAAGGTTTGTGTGCTTGGAAAATCACTCGTCAGGGGACAATTAGTTGAGGTGTTTCTGCCCCCCCCCCCCCCGCCAAAGCTCAAGTCAACAGAACAAGACATACAATCCATGTTTCAAAATGTATGACATGATTTCTAAAGGAAAAAAAAACCTCCAGTGACTCTTGTGCTAGGAAGCATTCCTCTGTA
>NC_043712.1:81171415-81222091 GCF_006229205.1 Suricata suricatta
CCCCCCCCCCCCCCCGCCAAAGCTCAAGTCAACAGAACAAGACATACAATCCATGTTTCAAAATGTATGACATGATTTCTAAAGGAAAAAAAAACCTCCAGTGACTCTTGTGCTAGGAAGCATTCCTCTGTATGAAATGTTTTTGTGTGTTCATTCAAGATATATTTTATTTTTGTAGCTATAATTGGATAGAATGGATAAAATCCATTGGATAATGGATTGATCCAATGGATAAAACTCCACATTGGAGTCTGAAAGAGTCTCTATTTTTATGAGTATTGAGCAGAATGTTTTTCCCCGTATGTGGTCGTCTTCCCCAAAATATTTGAAATGAACACTGAGGGTTTTTTTAAACATATAACTACATTTTCATATAAAAAAGTCCTCTAAAGAAAGGTTTTTTGCAAACTGTAGTTTTAGATTGGAAGTCACTTTTGTGTGACTCTTCAGTCTCCTTGTTAAAGTTTGTAGCAAAAGAAAAAAAAAGCCTTGGAGCTACCTTAAGGGCTATATATTTTTGAAGTTGGTAGCATTACTGTAGATGGAAAAAAATTCTTCTGAATTGGGTATCTACTTCTTTTAAACACTTTAACCCGAGTGAAGGGTTTAGTTCAGGGGTGGCTAAGACTAATTCTATAGCATGGAAAAATATGAAATAGAAGAGTGAATAGTAAGATTTTTTAAATACCTGGATGTTTAAAGCATTAGAAACATCAGATTATAGGGCGCCTGCGGGGCTCAGTCGGTTCAGTCTCCAACTTCAGCTCAGGTCATGATCTCACAGCTTTTGGGTCTGAACCCCCTGTTGGGCTCTGTACTGACAGCTCAGAGCCTGGAGTCTGCTTGGGATTCGGTGTCTCCCTCTCTCTGCCCCTGCCCTGCTCACACTCTCACTTAACAATAAATAAACATTAAAAAAAATTTTTTTAAACCCCAGCAGATTATATCACTTTCAATAGGTTATTTGGAATATCAGATGAAACTGATTTCTTTCTACTTTTGGAAGTCTAGGTTTGGCTTTGAATACCCCTGTTACTAGGGCTACGTAGTCATGTTATCAGTTGGAGTATATACTTACTCTCCATGTTCTAGGAATGAGGGTGTCAGTTTCAAGAAGAAAGAGGGTAGAGTGGGGACTACTTCCCTTCCCATTCTGTTGGTTGGTAGTGTCACATTTCTGTATCTAGAAAGGCCTTTGTGTTTTAAACCAACATGAACATTTTTGCAAAGTTCGTTTAGGAAAAAACCTAGAGATGTAAAGAAACACCTGTTATTAAGTTGCACTTTATCACCGGCCTCAAAACTCACCCTCTATAATTACGTGTGGAAGTCTGTATTTATAGAATAATGTACAACACATCTAGGTCAGGGACAACAGGCCAGCCAGGACTAGGTCCCGTAGAGCCACAGCATGGCAGGGACTCTCCATTCTGCCCTGGAGAACTTATTGCTGGGCGAAACTGTGATTCTTGGCACAAAGTGAGAGGTTGGTCTTCCCTTGTCCAGTCTTGAAACCCCAACAGCCTGGGCTGTTGATGGGGATTCTGCTCACGCAGGACTCAGGTGCACGAAGGCCAGGTGTGTCCCACACGTTGCTTCCTTCAGTGGCTTCTGCCTTCCCTTTGAACATGACATGAACAGTGCTGAACCCAGTAATGCCCTGATTTGTAGATTTGATTCCTGTGACATTTTGTTAGGTTCGTTATGTGTGTGTGTGTATGTGTGTGACCACCGGGCTGTAGCCTGGGCACTGAGCTGCAGAGGCTGACCGCCCAGAAACCTGAGAAGAGAGTGTGGATGAATCAGCACAATCCACAACCCCCCCCCCCCCCCCCCCCCCCCCCCCCCCCGGCTGAGAAGGGACTGGAAGCTCGGCTGTTCATCCGGGGCACGTCAGCATAGCAGGGGGACAGGGTGGCACAAGAAAACAAGAAAGGGACTGTTGCAGTCTGGGGGTTCACAGTTGGTGAACGAGCTGGCCCTCGTGTAAGGTGCTGTTGTGACCTCTTCTGAAGAACAGGAAAATAGGGACAGAAGTGGAATTTCGTATTGTCAGATTTACAGTCCTGTCATCCAGCATCCAGTAGATTGGGGGAAAACAAAGACTACGTTTTCGTAACAGCAGTTGGTCAGACGAGCCAGAACATCCTTCTGTAGCTCTCTTGTGGCTGAGCTTGGGCTCCTGGACTCATTTCCTTCAGGAGCCTGAAGTGCTCTGTGGAAGAGCGAATCTGGTGATAAACCTCAAAACATTTTCTACAAATGTTTTCAGCATTTGCAACTCGTCCAGGATGGGGAAAATGATCTCTTTCTTATTTTATTTTATTTTATATTTTATTATAGTATATTTTTATTTTATTTTTATTTTATATATTTGTAAGTAAATTCTACCCTCCACATAGTGGCTTGAACACACTACCTGGAGATGGAGAGCCACATACTCTGTGGACTGAGCCAGACTGATGTCATGGGAAAAATGATCCTTTAAAATAGGAAACTTAGGGGCGCCTGGGTGGCTCAGTCGGTTAAGCCTCCGGCTTCAGCTCAGGTCAGATCTCACGTTCGTGGGTTCGAGCCCCGCGTCAGGCTCTGTGCTGACAGCTAGCTCAGAGCCTGGAGCCTGCTTCCGGTTCTGTGTCTCCTTCTCTCTCTGCCCCTCCCCCTCTCATGCTTTGTCTCTCTCTGTATTAAAAATAAATAAAACATTAAAAAAAATAAAATAGGAAACTTAGGGAATGTGGGTAACTCGGTTGAGCATCTAACTTTTGGTTTCAGCTCAGGTCATGATCTCAGGTTTGTGGGATCGAGCCCCATGTTGGGCTTGGAGCTGAGCATGGAGCCTGCTTGAGATTCTCTCTCCCTCCCTCTGCCCCTCTCCCCTGCTTGCGTGTGCACTCTCTCTCTCTCTAAAATTAAAAAAAAAGAAATAAAAAAATTTAAATAAGAAGCCATTTTTAGGTTGGCTCATTAATAGCTGAGTTTTGAGCTTTCTAGCTGTACAAATACACCTTTTAGTTCCAGTTGTTTCTCTTGCTTTAAAAAGAAATCTCACCACTTGGGGCGCCTGGGGGGCTCAGTAGGTTAAGCATCCAACTTTGGCTCAGGTCATGATCTCGAGGTTCAAGGGTTTGAGCCCCACATCGGGCTCTGTGCTGACAGCTTGGAGCCTGGAGCCTGCTTCAGATTCTGTGTGTGTGTGTCTCTCTCTCTCTGCCCCTCCCCTGCTTGCGCTTGGTCTCCCTCTGTCTCTCAAAGGTGAATAAATGTTAAAAAACAAAACAAAACAAAAAAAACCATTTCCTATACTGCTGATACTATACATCAGTTCTTTCTTTTTCTTTTTTTTTATTGTGGTAAAATACACATGAGATTGAACTCTTTGAACCGTTTTTAGGGGTACAATGTAGTGACATTAAGTGCATTCATAATGTTGTGCAACCACCACTACTGTCCATTTCTAGAACGTTCTCAGCATCTGAAATGGAAACCCTGTACCTATAAACAATATGGCCCCACTCCCCTTCCCCCCTGGCCCTGGTAACTATTACTCTACTTTCAGTAAAAAAATTTTTTTTAATATTTATTTATTTTTGAGAGAGAGAGAGAGAGACAGAGTGTGTGCAGGGAAGGGGCAGAGAGAGACGGAGACACAGAATCTGAAGCAGGTTCCAGGCTCAGGGGGCCCGAACTCACAAGAGCCATGAGATCACAACCTGAGCCAAAGGCGGATGCTTAATAGACTGAGCCACCCAGGCCCCCATTCTACTCTTTAACTCTGAATGTGTCTATTCCAGGTGCCTCATGTAAGTGGAATCTTAGAATATTTGTCCTTTTGTGATGGACTTATTTTACTTAGCATATTTTCAAGGTTCATGCCCTTGGTAGCATGTGTCAGAATTACATTTTGAGACTGAATAATGCTGCATTGTATGTATACACCACCTTGCATTTATCCGTTCATCCATCCATGGACATTTGGACTCCTTCCACCCTTTGGCTCTGGCGGATAATGCTACTCTGAATGTTTGTGTACTGTGTGTATCACATTTGATACTAAGCTAGTTCTGTCTGGAAGTGTTTGCTTTTCTTCCTGCACATGCATTTTATCCGCTCAACTAGGTAACAAGTGCCTCCAGTCAGGGACAAGTCTTCTACTTCCTGGTATTTTTCACTCCCTTTTTTCTACTTCCCTCCGCCTCGTGCATAGTACAGGGATAGGAATACTTGATACTGATAATAATAGGTAAGGAAAGCTAACGTTAAATTTAAAAACCCTGTTTAGAGGCACATAGTGTTTAAAACATTATTTCAGGGGCGCCTGGGTGGCTCAGTCGGTTAAGCATCTGACTTCAGCTCAGGTTATGATCTCCCAGTTCGTGGGTTTGAGCCCCGCGTTGGGCTCTGTGCTGACAGCTCAGAGCCTGGAGCCTCCTTCAGATTCTGTGTCTCCCCGTCTTGTTGCCCCTCCCATGCTCATGCTCTCTCTCTCTCTCTCTCTTAAAAAAATGTTTAAAAAATTTTTAAGAATAAAACATTATTTCATATTTACTGAGGGAGTGTATTTGACTTGTTTTCCTAAGCTCCACGGGGCAGGGGCCAAAGTCCAATTGTGTGTTCAGCTCAGTGCTGAACTAACATACTGTCCCTGTCCGCTCATTTTCGAGGGTTTAATAAAAGAGTAACTGCCAAGAGGCATGTGAATCTCTAGAAGCTTTTTTTGTCCTTGGTTTTCTCTTTTGGATCAAGTACAAAGACCACATTAACTCAGGAGAGGACATGTGGGACCCCGTCCTGGAGAATATTTGTGGGAGGGAATATGTCAAATTCCTCTTGCAAAGATGCGTCTTCTGCCCCTCCCAGGGCTGACCTCGAAAGCAAAGCTGGCATAAGGTGCGTGGGCCGCAGAGGATCCCCACAGACAAACCTCACGTTTTGTCTTAGAAAAAGCAGTGGTTTACTTAAAATTCAAATTTGGGATAAGAGACTTTGTATCAGATCAGCCACAGGACTGAAAGTTGTCCTGATACAGCTTAAGCGTATTTGAAGTGTGTGCATGTGTGCTTGGCGGCATAGTTGTTGCTCTGTGAGGAACACATCTTCTGTTTTTCCGTTATGCCTGAGCTAAATCCCATCTGGGAAGAAGGTTCATAAATGGGCCTTTGTTTAAGGTGTTTAGAATAAACAACAACAATTAGAAGCAGATAGATTTTATGACAGGGCTGTGATGAAATTTCACCGGCTGGCTTTCCGAATATAATCAGGTGTGCCCACAGAGAAGAAGCCAGTGAGGCCGAGGAAAACACAGGCACGCCAAGTGTTTACAAGCTGACAACTGGGTCATTAGTAATTTTCATCTTTAGATCAGGGACACTGGCTTGGAGGAGAGACAGCCAGGAGATGTTTTCGAAAGGATAAAAATCTACTTGCGTAAAGCGCATTAACGAAGAATACGTTCTTATGTCACAGAGATCTGCAATCACCAGGCTCACATACTCCTTTCTGCCTGCGTAGCGCTGGGATCCTAGCCCTTTGGGGGGTAATGTCTTAAGTCAAAACGGTAAAATCGCCGCTGGTTTAAGTGCACAGCAAATCGCTCCTTTACACAGGAAGGTTTTCTTCTTCCCTTTTAATATAATTAAAGAAGGTATCTTTATATCCTTTCCATGAACCTTACTAATAATAAAACAGTTTCCTGAAACATTTTTACCTCTTGCACACCGTGGTCCTGGAGTGACGGGCGCATTGTTTGATCGATGGGTCCCGCCCCCCGTGCAGTTCCACAGAGCTCTCCAGCCCCTTCTTCCAGGCAAGCGCCCTGCCCACCGTCCAGAGTTCATGGCTGGCGTGCTTTGCCTCTAGCGCAAGTCGGTCAGTCCCTCCAGTGGCTTTTTAAGAAAGATTTCAATATATCGTGGCTCCTTTCTTTCCCTCTAGAAATTATATTGATTAATTATTGTACATGGTAACTTGAAATAGCCAGTTCACAAGACACACTGAACACAAAATCTGCCTATGGGACACGGAATGAACATATTGAAACTCCCTCCAGAGGATCTGGGGGGTCAGGCACCAGCGGTGGGGTCCCTAAATGACACCAGCCACCTCATTGGAGGAAAGTAGCCAGAAGACAAATCAGAGCTCATTTTCCTACTCTTCCCTGTGCTGCTTTTATCCCTAGAACTACAGAGGGTCCCTCTTTAGATGGTTGCTGCTAACAGAGCTACACCTTTAATAGTTATAGGGATCACATCATTGTTCTGTGTTTAAGGCACAAGGCCTCACTGCGAATTACCAGTCTCAGAAATCGCTCCAATTTCTAGATCTTTATATTTAGTCTTTTTTTTTTCCTTTTTTCCATTTGCCAATGAGGTGCTTTGGATTTTTCTTAAAAGGATTTCTGTACAGGAGTGTCTGGCTGGCTCAGTCATAGAGCATGTGACTCTTGATCTCAAGGTCATGAGTTCAAGCCTTTTGTAGGAAGGAAGGAAGCAAGCAGACAGGCGGGCAGGCTTTGCGGGTGTTAGCACCCACCGAGCTGGGTTTCCCTTGCAAAGCGCCTGCCAGGGGGCCCTCTCCGGAGCACATCTGCTCCTCTCCGTGCACACCAGGAAAGGGTTAACCTGGGTGCTCTCTGCTTTTCAGATCTGACCGAAGACCGACTGGGGGACAGCAGCTCAGCTGACAACGCAGAGACCTTCAGCGACAAAGACGCCGACCAGAGGAGCTCGCCGGACGTGGCCAAAAGTAAGGGATGCTTCACCCCCGAGAGCCCCGAGATCGTGGCGGTGGACGAAGGGGCCTACGCGGTCCAGAAAAACGGAGGCAACCCGGAGAGCCGCCCAGACAGCCCCAAGTACCACGCGGAGCAGAACCACCTGCTGATCGAGGGCCCCTCGGGGACCGTGTCCCTGCCCTTCAGCCTGAAAGCCAACAGACCGCCGCTGGAAGTGTTAAAAAAAATATTCCCCAACCAGAAGCCGACGGTGCTGGAGCTGATCCTGAAGGGCTGCGGGGGCGACCTGGTGAGCGCCGTGGAGGTCCTCCTGTCCAGCCGCTCGTCCGCGGCCGGGGCCGACCGAACTGCGGCCGAGCCCGAGGCGCTGGTGCTGCCCCCCAACGGCCACATCCTGGAACACAGCCTGAGCTCCTACCCCATCTCCTCGTCCAAGTGGTCCGTGGGCTCGGCCTTCAGGGTCCCGGACACGCTGAGGTTTTCGGCCGACTCCAGTAACGTTGTCCCCAACCCCTTGGCGGTGCCCCTGCAGCACCCCTTCCCCCAGCCGCCCCGGTACCCGCTGATGCTGAGGAATACCCTGGCGAGGAGCCAGTCGAGCCCCTTTTTGCCCAACGACGTCACCCTGTGGAACACGATGACGCTGCAGCAGCAGTACCAGCTGAGGTCCCAGTACGTGGGCCCCTTCCCCGCTAACTCGGCCGGCGTCTTCCGGAGCTCGCCCGTGCTCCCCGCGCGCGCCCCCGACGACCCCCGCATCTCCATCCCCGACGACGGCTGTCCCATCGTGGCCAAGCAGGCCATCTACACCGAGGAGGACTACGATGAGCGGTCAGACTCCTCGGACTCCAGAATACTCAACACGTCCTCCTAAAGGGCCCGGTGGGGACCAGGTGACGTTTCCTGCGCATCCGCCCCCTCCCCCCTCCCCCCCACCCCAAGCCACCTACCGTGTACACCCCCTCTCCTCCTGTTTCACAAAGTGACTGTGCTTGATTCTATACCTTGGCAATAAAAAAACATAACTTATTTTAATTTCTTGCACTTCATTGGAAAATGCCAAATAGCTCTCCTCTGTGGCTTTCGTGCTGAATGTGTATTGTTAAAGAGAAATCTGATGCTGAGAATAGTCTTGGGGAAAGCCGGGTCCCCTGGAACCTTGTTCCTAAACTCAACCCGGCATGTCCGATAAAATAGTATACTTGAATGCAGTTTTGTAAAAGAGGATATTCCTCAGGATATGTAAAACCTAAAGGAAGTGATTTGGTTGCAAATGAACTCGAAACAGGGACCTTATATTCTTACGCTAAAATTCCTTCTTGCATTTTTGAGAGAGACTGCAGTTAAGAATAGAGTGAACTGCTCACATGCTTATTTAAGCTTTTGGACAGTTTTCAGAGACAAACCCCATTAAGAATTAATTCTTTTCACATGGCTGAATTGAAACATGCGTAATGTCGATGTAAACCCAATCACAGCTGTGAACTGCATGAAATGTATTGTGAAATGAACACACGGTAAAGCTTTGTCAGGTTAATGTAGCATGCTGAGGACTCTAGAAAAAAAAATAAAGTAAGGAGATGATCTTCGTTTATGTCATTTCTGCTGGTGAAAAGAGGATCTGGGAAGACAGAACCTTGATGTCAAAGCTGCTTTCTAGCACACGGATCAGGAATCAAGGTGTCAGTTCAAGGGGGCGCTCCTTGAGAAATATGGATGGCAAAGTTTGGGGACTGTGTTCAGAAAGAGAATTTATTGCTTAAGAATAGAGTTCAGTTGAGTCCTTCCATCCATTCACTGAATTCTTCAGCTGATACTTGATGAGAGTTCATTATGTGGAAGAGATCGCTTTCTGTATGCAGTTGTCCAATTTACGTGTCCCTGAGTCCAAGATAAACAGGGATCACAATGGAGGATCCCATTCAAGAATAAAGTAACAAGGAATCTGCAGTGTGGGGGGTAAGTAAAGCGCTCAGCACTGGAGCTGACAGAGAAAGCACTGGATAAATGGGACTAATTACTGCTGTTAATTAAGCTTAGTAGCCTTTGCATTCTTGCCCAGGTGTTTTAAAAAGCGAGTTTTCCAACAATACTATCTGGTGGTGTCCTCACTGACCACTTCTGTTGCTGTGGCCGTTCTCCAGAGATACTGAACGCCAAGATGGCTGGTTCAGTCAGACAATACACTGAGGAAGGTGGAAGGGAATGTATATGAGCAAATAAATAAAAGCCTCTACAGGACAAGGATGTAGAAAAAGCACCCAGTGCCAGAATAGGTCTGGAAGGGCACTGCAGTCTGAAAGGGGGAAGTGCAAATCCTCTTGGCCTGGGGGGACAGGACCTTACATCAGCTGCCACCCACCCTTGAATGGGTCCCAGGAGAAAGATATTTAAAGCAAAACAAACAAAAAACACCCTCTCATCTTTAGTTATGGAGGGCACTTTTGGAATGAAAATCTTTGACAGGAAAAATATTCCTTATATTAGCTGGACTAATGTGTGACATAATAATAATATGTGACATAAAGTGACATAGTTACATACCAGGGTGTTTAAAAGTACATACCATTTGCATATACATCAAGAAAGTAAGGGAGTGGAGAGAAAAATAATTTGTCCCCTGATTCTAAAGCCACGCGTCCGGGACATTTTTTGTGGTCGTGATGGGCTAAAGTCTGAGTGTAACTAGGACAAAGGTATTTTCCAAGGGATCTTCATCTCAAAAGCAAATCTGCATTTACTTAACAAGCAGCAAGGAGAACAGCTCCCCTGGGAGCCAACGGTGCTACAAAATCTGCCTTCAGCTGTTACTTCTCCAGGTTAAATGACCCTACCGAGCAAAACTCACCGTCAGATACCGGGTCTTCACAGCGTGTAATTTCACCCCCCCAGATTATAAAAATCATGGCCTTCTTTTGACAATGGCCAGCCAAATGGAATGATCTGTGATACCACGAACTCATAGGCTAGTGCAGGTATGTTTGGTTCTCGATATAATCTTCTGAAGCCAGAAATATTTATTTTGGTGGAGCAAGCGTGGTGGGGGGCCGTCGGGAGGAGTTGGTTAAGATCCTGTGCCTTGCTCCCACAATCCCCATTTGATTCCTCTGGGGTCCTGTCCACGGGGGTCCCTCTGGTTCAGATGTCGAAACCTCAGCTTCTGTGGTTTCACACTACTGTGTGAGTGGGGGGCGGGCATTCCGTTCTGCAGCATTAGTCTGCGGCCCACGCTCCCCGGTACTTACATTTCTGGTTGAGATTCCTGGGCTCTGCTTGTTGAGTTCAGAATCCCTGATAGCCTCACCACCTACATTTTTATCATCTTCCCCAAGCGATTTTTTTTTTTAATGTTTATTTTTGAGCTAGCGCTTGCTTGCCCAAGTGGGAGAGGAGCAAAGAGAGAGAGAGACACACAGAACCCGAAGCAGGCTCCAGGCTCCACGGTGTCAGCACAGAGCCCGACGCGGGGCTCGAACCCACCAAGCCTGAGATCATGACCTGAACCGAAGTCAGACACTCAACCGCTGAGCCACCCAGGCGACCCCCCCCCCCCCCCCCGGTGATTCTTAAACTCACTAAGATTTGAGAATCACCTCCCTGTGGATCACATCGTTGGGTTTTCTTCTTAGATCCACGCCAAGCAAAAGAGCCGAAGGATAAACACTCTCATGCTGGAGGCTTCTACGCCCTCCACTCCGGTGTCCTTTTCTTTGGCCAAGAGTTAAATACGGGCCCAGCTGAAGGCAGTCTTGGTACCTGCCCTACCCGTAGTTTAAGGAACTGCAGCCGCAATGATAGTGTTTGAACCAAGTACACACTTGAGATCAGAAGGGCCTGTTTTTGGAGACTTCTGTTTGGCAAAGCACCAGATGTTAGCATAAGCGTCCCCCCTTCCCCTCAAGGGGAGTGCCACTTAAAGGTCCTGAGATTTGCCCCGTGCTGCTGACCCTTAAGGTACGCCGCCATTCCAGGTTTCCTGGTGGCACCTGGAAGCAAGCTTTGCCCTGGAGCTGGAGATTTAAGAGTCATCAAGAATTCCCTTCCCCCGCCCGGTCTTACGGAGATATAATTGACACATGACACTGTGTAGGTGTAAGGGGTATGAGGAGACGATCTGATATATGTGTTATGGACCAACTACCACAGTAAGTTAGTTAACACATTCATCACCTCACATAATTATCTTGTTTTTTTTGGTGGTGAGAACATTCAAGATCTCTTCTCAGGAGGCGCCTGGGTGGCTCAGTTGGTTAAGCATCCAGCTTCAGCTCAGGTCATGATCTCATAGTCCGTGGGTTCGAGTCCCATGTCAGGCTCTGTGCTGACCGCTCAGAGCCTGGAGCCTGCTTTGGCTTCTGTGCCTCCTTCTCTGCCCCTCCTCTACTCATGCTATGTCTCTCTCTCTCTCAAAAACAAACATTAAAAATTAAAAAAAAATCTGGGGCGCCTGGGTGGCTCAGTTGGTTAAGCGGCCGGCTTTGGCTCAGGTCATGATCTCACAATTTGTGGGTTCGAGCCCCGAGTCAGGCTCTGTGCTGACAGCTAGCTCAGAGCCTGGAGCCTGCTTCAGATTCTGTGTCTCCCTCTCTCTCTGCCCCTCCCCTGCTCACACCGTCTCTCTGTGTCTCTCAAAAACAAATAAAAGACATAAAAAAAATTT
Organism: Suricata suricatta; assembly: GCF_006229205.1. Lineage (NCBI taxonomy): Eukaryota > Metazoa > Chordata > Mammalia > Carnivora > Herpestidae > Suricata > Suricata suricatta. The sequence goes on from NC_043712.1 coordinate 81,182,809, forward strand.
AAAAGAAATTTTAACAAAATCTGTTCTCAGCAACTTTTTTTAAATTACTCTTTTAAAAAACGTTTTATTTGTTTGTTTATTTTGAGTGGGGGAGGGGGCAGGGGAGCGGGAACATGCACGCATGAGTGGGAGAGGGTCAGAGAGGGAGAATCCCAAGCAGGCTTCACACTGTTAGAGCCTGACGCAGGGCTCGAACCCACAAACCTTGAGATGATGCCCTGAGCCGAAGCCGAGAGAAACTTAACTGGCCGAGCCACCCAGGCGCCCCTCAGCAACTTTCAAGCACGCAACACGGTGTCAAGTCCAGGTGCCACGCTGTACCTTGGATATCCAGATCTCCCTCCTCTTACAAGTAGAAGCCCGTGCCCTGTGCCCAACATCTCCCCACCCCCCCGCCCGGCAACCATGATTCTACTCTCCGTTTCCATCAGTTTGGGTTTTTCAGATTCCGTGAGTAAGTGAGACCACACACGACTTGTCTATTTGTGGCTGGCTTGTTTCACTTAGTGTGTAACTCAGTTAATCTGTTGATGGACACTTAGGCTGTTTCCATGTCTTGGCTCTTGTGAATATGGGGTGCAGATATCTCTTTGGGATATTGATTTCCTTTTCTTCAGACGTATACCCAGAGGTGCCATGCTGGATCCTATGGCAGTTCAAGTTTTAGTTTATTAAGGAGCTTCCGTACTGTTTTCCGTAGTGGCTGCACCAGGCACGTTCTCACCAGTAGTGCACAGGGGCCCCCTTTGCCCCTCATCCTTGCCAGCTCTTAGGATCTCTTGTCTTTTGTTAACAGCCATCCTAGTAGGTGTGCGGTGATGCCTTACGATGAAATACCAATCCTCTTGCTGAGGGAAAGACAAAAGGAGTTGCACAGATATTTTGAGAAGCAAGGCATTTCTTAGCCAGGTATGCAGCTGTGGTTGAAGTTAATAGCAGAGGGGCGCCCGGGTGGCTCAGTCAGTTGAGCATCCGGCTTCGGCTCAGGTCATGATCTCATGGTTCGTGGGTTCTAGCCCCACATCAGGCTCTGTGCTGACAGCTGGGAGCCCAGAGCGTGCTTGGGTTCTGTGTCTGTCTCTCTCTCTCTAACCCTCCCCTGCTCGCGCTGTCTCTCTCTGTCTCTCAAAAATAAATAAAAAGCCTAAAAAAATATAAAAAAAAGAGAAATTAATAGCAGAGAAACTGGAGAGGTGACAGGAAGGGGGCAGTGATTCTGAGCCCCTGGTCCAGGCTCTTGCAGTCAATTGAAGGCTTCTAAGAGCCCAATAACTTCTAAAATTGACAGAAAGAAATAGGACCAGAGGAAGAGGTATGCAGTTTACCAGTTATGTATCTACAAGGTCTGCTTTTTAGGGACTTATCTTCCAAAGTCTCCAGGTTTCCCTGTGGCCAGGCCGATGGGAGGCGATGGGGAGGAGGGGCATCCTGGGAACATTTGTTGGGTGCCCAGAAAACAGGCGCTGACTGCATCTGATCTGACATACTTGAAAAATGAACTTGATTTCACTGCATACTGTTTCAGTGATTCATTCTTTTTATGTGCATTTACTCAGCAGAAGTGAGTTGAAAATAAGATGGATGCTAAATTTATATGTTAATTTTAATATTGAAGCTATCCTATACTTGAAGAATAAGATCAATGCTTCAATTTCATTCCTTATGTGGTACTGAACGTTGTCATTACTGAGGGGAAAAAATTGTTTTTGAATGCATCCTCCCCAAATTCCAATCTCAGAGGACGGAGGAGTCTTGGAAGTGGCAATCTTGCCTTTGGCCGACGGTCTGTTCAGTGTCGTGCGTCAGTGTTCCCACAGTATCATTTACTATTTCAGTGTGAAGGGTCAGTAAAAAGGGTAGTGGTTTTCCTTACATCACAATGGAGTTTATTTACCAACTGGATTCTGGGAGTTGGTGAGGGAGGGGAGGAGGTGAGTGCTAGGCTGTGTTAAGAGTTTCATGTACCCTACGGGCAAAGCCACTGAAGTTAAACAAAAGTAAACTCAGCAGTTGCAGAAAAATTATACCTCTGGAAGACGTGAGTCACTGCTTGGTTGTTTCAGACCACGACCTCATGCTTGCGCTGTGATTTAAGGCAAAGATTCCAAAGGTCTATGGAAGATTCTTTGGGGGAAGAGAAGGAGCCTCTGTCTCCCGGCCAAACCTGGTAGAGTCAGATGCATGATGGCCTCGATGGAGGGAGGGTGGGTTAATGTGACTTGAGCCCCAGGGCCGCCATGGCGGTACACGTGGGCTGTAGCAGCAGCGGACACGGTGCTGGTCCTGGCCTTCCTCATTGGGTTCTGCCTTTAGGTGCACCGGTGACGTTGACTGCTCTGGGTGGTTGTGCATTTGGTGTCCCTTTGTTGTACCAAGGGGTTTGGCCAAGAGAGCAAGTGGGGGCTCAGATCTGGAGTAAGTGCTCTTTTCTGATTGGCCACATGGCCAGGAAGGGAGCTGTTTGGGGAGGTGCTGTTTTTGAGTGTAGCAGGCATCAGGGGAAAAGGTAGGGAGAAGGGAAGGGAGTGAACGAGTTGCAGAACAGCCTGAGCGTTAAAAGAACGAGCCGTGGGTGCTAAGGACAAACCACTGCCCCTCATCCCCTTCAGCCTGTCCCCTTCGAGAAAATAGGACGTAGTTGGTTCCCTTAAAGTTTGAAAAAAAATCTCACGGGTTGAATTTGAGATTAGAGAGGAAGATGTCAGGGAGGGAAGAGAGCCAGCCTTCCCTGAGCACCTACTGCACGCATTGATCTGACTGGCACGCCCCCAAGGGGCTGTCCCTGCTCTGAAGTCACCTCAGGCCGCCAGCAGCTGGGCAGGCAGATGTCACCTGGGGCTGAGTGGGCAGCAGTGCCTGGAAAATAAAGCTGACGATTGAACATGCCTGCAGCAAGCACTGAGGGCACTTTCCCGTCTGTAGAAGAGCTCGGTGAGTCAGCCTGTCTGCGCATCTCCGACACGGTGGAATCCAAGGGTCACTGCAGACCCTCGTGCTGAGAGACTGTGTATCTACTGTGGTTTCCTATTAAAGACATCGTATGTGGAGCCTTAAAAATTGGCACTTGGGCATGATGCATACTTAACCCCCGCTTAAATGGAATATTTGATTTGCTAAAGCATTCTGTATGTATGTCAAAAGCAGGTTCCAAAAATCTGGTTATAGAGAAAACTTTGTTAATCCAACATGATTTATTCAAATGAGCAATCCAGAGCACCTTTTAGATGTTATTAATTAGTTAAAATATGTCTAGATCCAATCCAAATACCAATTAATTTATTATGTTTTTAAATTTAAATTTTATTTATTTATTGAGAGAGAGAGAGCGCGTGCATGTGTGTGCACGGATATGTGTGCGAGCAGGGGAGGGACAGAGGGAGAGAGAGTCTTAAGCAGGCTCCACGTCCAGCACTGAGCCCACCACGGGATGATGGCATGACCCTGGGATCATGACCTGAGCTGAAATCAAGAGTTGGACGCTCAACTGACCGAGCCACCCAGGTGCCCTCTAATTAATCTATTAAAAACAAGTACTACCCAGAATCCAGCACTTTACAGAAATGGTCTGGAGTTAAGTGTGACTCAGGAACAACCATTTATAAAGTTCTTACTCTGTACTAGTGTTCTTGTACATGATGATGAACACATATTAACTCACGTGGGCAGTCAACAACCCCAAGAGATGGGGAGTCCCACTATTCCCCTTTCATAGATGAGGAAGCAAGGAAGTAACTCGTCCAAGGACAGCTGCCTGGACGTGGTGGCCGTGAGGTTCAACCCTTTGGATTCATTTTATGCACTTACAGTTCACAGGATTTTTAATTAAAAAAGGGCTTAAATCAGCTCTATGCCCAGTGTGGGGCCTGACTCACAACCTCCATACCCAGGAGTTGTATGTTCTACAGACTGAGCCAGCCAGGTGTCCCTGGAGCTCACAGGGATTTTAGAACTCCGGTTCCTTTCTTTGGGAAGCTCCCTGGTTTTCTCTGGATTTGCTTCCATCAGAGCTGGGAAATGTGGCTGTGGCTGCAGAGGCCTGGGCACTGGAGCAGCCAGAACCTCGCCTGTCCAGCCAGGTGCAGCGGGCTGTGCACCGTGAGCAGCTAGCTGCCTCCATGAGTGAATGTTCTTCTCAGCTCTGCTGCCCCCTGGAGGCCAGTGGGAGTAAAACAGATGAAATCAGCAGTTTCCCTCTGGGCCTGGTGAGGCAGGAGGAAGAGGGGGGAGGGGGAAGATTGAGACTCTCCAGGGCAGAACGGGGCTCCCGCCACATTCAGCTGTGCAGTTAGGACCCCGCTCAGCTGCCGGAGGTCCATGGTTTGTGCGAGAGTCTGGGGTTGGTGGTGATAGCTTCTGGCACCTTTGCTTTGCTTCCTGACCAACAGCAATATCCTCCACAGCTCAACCCCGGAGCTGAGTGGTGAAGGGGGCAGAATATGTCACCCCAAACATGCCACTGTGGCATGAGGATTATGTTGAGCTGAAAGCAATTGCGAGTCAGCCGATGCAGGCAGAGCCCTCTGCCCTCCCCATGTCTACCTACAAGTGGGTATAAACTTCCTTCTGAAGAAGTTGCCTATCTGTACCAGGGAAGGAAGAGAAACCCTTCTGGCTGAAAATAGGAAATCAGTGCCAAGATGCTTGCAGAAAAATACCTGGTGTAAACATGGCCCTTGTTTTCCATTAGTTCCCTGCCCCCACATGGATTTCCTAGTCACCTGCCTGCAGTTTACCACTTTTGAAACTCAAACCCTCTTTCCTTTTGTCAAAAGGTATATAAGCCCCCAAGCCTAACCACTTCTTTGAGAGTCACCTCTTTTCTGTGAACTGACATTCACGTAAACATAAAAATTATGTGCCTTTTCTCCTCTTTTTCTGTCTTTTGTTAGTTTAATTTGCAGACCCCTAGTTACTGAACCTAAGAGGGTAGAGGAAAAGTTCTTGTGGACACTGTCAGACAGTGACGTCCATAGTAAGGAGGGGGGATTGTGGTTTCTGAGCTCACTCTCCCAGGGGGCAGGAGGAGGTCAAGAACGACCCCCGCTGAGCTCCACAGCATCACCAGCCCCCACCAGGACCTACGCGCATGATGAATGTGTAGGTGAGCAAAATACGTGCTCTGGGAATTCAAGACTCTTGCTGCAGTCCTCATGGTAGAGACGGTAATGCACCCATGGGCAGTCGGCCTGTCCCCTAGTGGATCGAAGGGAAGAGTGACATGCCCACCATGCCTGAAGGCCTATCACCTGGACAAAAATAAGCTTGCTGTGGATGCCTGACCAGACAGCCAGTTCCAGGGATCCTGGGGCCCCGCTTGCCCATGGGAGTGCCCCTGTGTGGGTGAGATTAAGTCTGCTTCTTCCTGGGGCCCCTGGGTGGCTCAGTCAGTCAGGCCTCTGACTCTTGATTTCTGTTCCGGCTCAGTTCATGACCTTGCCGTTTATGAGTTCGAGCCCTGCGTCGGGCTCTTTGCTGACAACGTGGAGCCTGCTTGGGATTCTCTCTCTCCCCTCTCTGCCCCTCCGCCCCTCTCAAAATAAATAAGTCAGTCAGTCAGTCTACTCCTTCCTGCCTGAAGCAGGTAGTGACTGATGCCACACAGCTGTGATGGCTCGCTCTGAGCCTGGGTGGCCCCAAAGACCTTTGTGTTTCATATTCCTGGACAAATGAAGCCAAAGAAAAAAGAGCTCACCAATGAGCCGCCTTGGTCAGGCACTGGTTGCAATATACCAGTTAAAATGGAGTTTCAGATAAGCCGTGAATTATTTTTTAGCATCAGTATGTCCTAGGCAATGTTCGTATCAGTATGTATGTTTATATATATATCAGGTATAGATACTTGTGTATATATGATATATCTGTATTAGTATCTATTTACATATAAGTATTTTTAATACATGTGTCAGTATCTACGTTCATGTATACATATGGTATAGACCACAAGTATGTCCCAGGGAACATTCTGTAATATTGCCTTAGACATATTTATAGTCTCCAGTGTAAGTATTACCTAGGCGCGTTTATACTAAAAAATTATTCATTGTTTGTCTGAAGTCCATCTGGACTGGGTGTCCTCTGGTTTCGTGTGCTAAATCTGCTGACTCTCCCAGGAGAACAATGCTTCTGTGGCCTGCCTGCGGCCATGGCTGTGGTCCCTTCTCCACAAGCAAACAGGAGGGCCAAGGTCTTGGCTCAGTGGACTGAAAGCCTCCTCCAGCCCGTAGAGGCACTTTGTTTGACCCACATGGAGTTTTCGCTTTCATTTTCATTTTCAACTGACTGCCAACATTGAAAGGAGCTCTCACAGAGACGCCAGGTTTTTGGGCTTTTCTGGAAAACGTGGGAGACCTGGGAATATTGCGTGGACGTGAACTTGTTAGAGCCTGTCTTGGCCTCACTCCCTCGTGCGCGGCTCCTGTCGCTGCGCTGGGGACCACCTCCTCTAGAGCACTGGTTTCCTCAATGCTGCCCTGGGGGGGCGGGTTTTTCTTGGGGCTCATCGGCCCCTGACCCAGCTGATGGGGGTGTGGGGGCTCCGCCTCTGCCCCTCCGCTCTGACCTGGAGCCTTGCTTCTCAGAAGGGCAGAGGTGTGAGGTGGCAAAAAGCCCCTGACTGCTCCCTCCGGGCACCTGGCTGGCTCAGTCAGAAGAGTATGTGACGCGTGATCACAGGGTTGTGAGTTCAAGCCCCACGTTGGGCATAGAAGTGGTCACTTAAATAAATACAACTTGAGAGGAGAGGGAAGTCAATCCATGTTCAAGTTTTCTAGCACTCCTTTTTTTTTTTTTTTGTACCAAACGTTCTGTCTTATCAACCGCAGTGATTTGAAAGGTCTTGTTTTCTGGGGCACGTGACCTAGGCCGCCAGCAGCCCGTGAGTCCTGGTCCTCCTGTGAGCTCTCCCGTGTCCCCGCACCTCATTGGTCTAATTCCCTCCGCAAGCGAACGCGTGTTGTCAGCTCACGTAGCCTCACTGAAAGTGTGCGCAGGTGCCCGGCTGCTACTTGGAGCCACGAGGGGCGGGGGCCTCGCCAGTCAGGTGACAAACCCCCAAACTTCAGTGGCTGCGGCAGAGGAGTTCAAGCCCGTGTGACATGTGTCATGCGTGTGGCGGCGCGACAGGTAGGGACCCAAGGATTCAGTTTCTCTCCTGTGGGTCCGTCTCAGGAGCGGAGCGAGCCGCCGGCTTTGCGGGGTCCAGTCTCAGGGCCTCATTTCAGGGCAAGGGGGCGGCAGTTTGCCAGGGAAGGAGCAGAGAAATGCACTTAGTGAGCACTGCAAGGGGGCATGGGATGAGCCACGGGGTCCCTTTCATTTTTTAAATATTTATTTATTATTGAGACAGAAACAGAGCATGAGAGGGGGAGGGGCAGAGAGAAAGGAAGGCACAGAATCGGAAGCAGGCTCCAGGCTCTGAGCTGTCAGCACAGAGCCCGACGCGGGGCTCGAACCCACAAACTGTGAGATCATGACCTGAGCCGAAGTCGGACGCTTAACCCACGGAGCCTCCCAGGCGCCCCGTGTGTTTTGCTACTTTTACTGTGTGGTGGCCCACATTGCAGCACATTTTCCAGCTCTCTGCCCCAGCCCAGCCCTGAATCCAAGTAACTACTGTTCCCTTGGAGCTTAGTTTGAGCGCCAACGGACTCCGTTTGGTTGTTAGGACATTAATTTTATCTGTACGTTTTGAACAGGTCACATTTACACATTTACAGAATTCAAAAGTCAAGAAAAAATTCTCTCTCCTGCCAACTACCCGAAGGGCACCAATGTCATTAATGTGTTGGGCATTCTCCCAGAAGTATCCTTTTAACGTTTACTTGGTTGGGGGGGTGGGGGGCGACAGCACTTGCATGTGGGGGAGGGGCAAGGGGAGAGGGAGAGACAGAAGCCGAAGCAGGCTCCGTCAGCACAGAGCCCAGCTCAGGGCCCTGGACTCATGAACCGTGAGACCATGACCCGAGCTGAAATCAAAAGTCAGATGCTTAAGTGACTGAGCCATTTAGGTGTCCCTCCTCGAAGTATTTCTGTATACACAGAGGTATTCCTTTTTCCTCTTCTACACAGTGATTGCACACTGTAAATACGGTTGCTTTATCTTGGCTTTCCCCCTCTCACTTAATATGACTTGGAGGTAGTTGGCTATAATTACAGAAATGATTTTTTCACTTAAAAAAAGTTACATATTATTCCATTGTGTGTGGCTGTTCCTTAATTTATTTAGCAGTTCCCTTCTGGTAGGTAGGTACGTTTTCAGACCATCTACTGCTAGAAGCAATGTGGCAACGAGTAACCGGCACAGGGAGGCTTGAGGTGGGAGCGGCTGTAAGCGGGATAAGTTCATTCGGAGCGGATTCCTGGGCACAAGGGCGTGTGGGTTTGTGAAGTACTGGATGCCGCCCGAGTATGCCCTTGTAGAGTATGCCCTTTTTTGGGGCCGCTCCAGCTCAGACTCCCACCAGGAGAGCACCCATTTCCTACATCGTCAGCAAGGCTGTTTTCAGCTGGTCTGATTTGCCACAACCCAAACATCTCACTGTGTTCTAATTTGCATTTCTGTTATTGTGAGTGAGGGTGAGCGTCTTTCCTACGTTTTAGAGCCAGCTGCACCAGTGTGCATTTCTTTTGAAGTATTTTAAATGTTTGTTTACATTTAAGAGAGACAGAGACAGAGCATGAGGGTGGGGGAGGGGCGCGCGCGCGCGCACACACACACTCCGCAGCAGGCTCCAGGCTCCGAGCTGTCAGCGCAGAGCCCGAGGAGGGCTTGAGCCCACGAAGCATTGGATCGTGACCTGAGCCGAAGTTGGACGTTTAACCTCCCAGGGCGCATTTCCTTCTAGCAGTGCGGGGACGACACTTGTCTTTGAACAGGTGCCTGACCTGAGCTCCAAGCTGGCAGAACCCGTTGCTGCCAAGTGGCAGGATTCCTAGGTGAAGTTCAGAGGTGAACTAGAAGTTGTCGAGGCCCCATTGGAAGTGCCGAACCCAATCCTAATCGGGCTGGTGCGCCCTCTGTCCTTCTGAGATGGATGAACAGAATGCAATACCGTTTGATACGGGGTCCTTTTGGGTCCTGGCTTAACACTGACCAAGGTCGAGTATAAGCTGTGGGTGTGTCCCACCGAAGCTGAAAACGATCTTATTGACCTACTGAGTTTTCTTTTGTCCCACAGAATATCACAAAAATAGGTATGACCTTTAATTTTCTGATGATTATTTTTAATGTTTATTTATTTTTAAGAACTTAATTTTTTTTAACTTTTCATGTTTATTTACTTTCTTGAGAGAGACAGAGCATGAGTAGGGGAGGGGCAGAGAGAAGAAGACAGAATCCAAAGCAGGCTCCAGGCTCCGAGCTGTCAACGCAGAGCCCAACATGGGGCTTGAACTCATGAACTGCGAGATCATGACCTGAGCCAAAGTCAGATGCTCAACCAACTGAGCCACCCAGGTGCCCCTGATTATTTTTGAGAAAGGAAGAGAGAGAGTGCAAGCAGGGGTGAGGCAGAGAGAGAGAGAGAGAGAGAGCCAGAGACCCAGAATCCGAAGCAGGCTCCAGGCTCTGAGCTGTCAGCACAGAGCCTGACATGGGGTACAAACCCACAAGCTGTGAGATCATTACCAGAGCTAAAGTTGAATGCTTAACCGACTGAGTCACTCAGCCTCCCCATTTTGATTCAGATTTTAAGGCAGATGATGTGGGGCAGGCGCCTGAGTGGCTCTGTCAGGTAAGCAACTGACTTCAGCTCAGGTCACAATCTCATGGTTGGTGGGTTCGAGCCCCGCATCGGGCTCTGTGCTGATGGCTTGGAGCCTGGAGTCTGCTTTGGATTCTGTGTTTTCCTTTCTCTCTGTTCCTCCCCTGCTCGCACTCTGTCTCTCTCTCAAAAATAAGTAAAATTTTTTTAAAAAGGCAGATAATGTAATTTCAGCCTTGTATGCTTCAGTAAACATCTCCTCCTCCAACAAAGAACGTATTCATACATAACTAGAATGCTTTTTATCATACCTGACAAAGTTAACAGTCATACATAGTCCTTGTAAAAAATCCCCAATTGCCTCAAGTCTTTTTACCATTGGTTGGCTTGATTCAGTCCACAGGCTGCATTTGGTTCTTCTGTTTCCTAAGTGTCTGATTTCAGAGCAGACCCTCTGTCCCTTTTGTGAGGAATGGAGTCCATTGCCCCCCCCCCCATTTAGCCGCATGCTATCCATTCTGAATCTGCATATTTGCTTCCTTGTGGAATCATTTAATCTGTTTCTGTATCCTCCCCAGAGTGGAAGCTAGCTCCAGAAGCTCACTTGATAAGGCTTCAGCTGTTTTGGGTGAGGGTTCGTAGGATGTACCGGATGCCTACTGCGTCACTTCGGAAGGCACACAGTGGGTCTGTTTTCGCACTAAGTGACGACCGTGGGGTGGAGCCATGGCAGGCAGCCCTCCTCTGCAGCTGCCCCCTTCGCTCTCACTGTGGGTTTCATCAGCCACTGGGTTTGCTCACATCACTTATTTCATTAGTGGGTGAAACATGCAGATGTTCGAGTTCCATCATTTTTTTCCCACATTTCTTAGCTAGATTTTTTTTTTTAATACAAAGAAAAGCTGGGCTATTTGGTCACTCTGGAAGAGTTTATAACGTTCGTAAAGTGGCAAAGGATTTCCTCAGGTTTCTTTGCTTCTTAAGTAGTGCAAACTTTTCCAGTTGAGAAAAGTAAAAGACAAGAGGACCAGATGAGGTTCAAACCATGGACTTGGTGAGGAGAGAGCTTTCTTCGTGGCTGTTATTATTCTACGTTCAGCCCTGAGGGCGCATGTAATTTCATAATTACTAGATGACTCATTTTGACTTGCTGGTCTTTTCTCTTCTCCTAGCCTTTTGTCTTCTCTTCAGGGTCTACCTCCTTGAATAATGAAAGGGTTGAGTTATGAACAAGCATCTAGACTGACATACCACTGAATTATTCTCTTAGGTCTAAAGCCAAACACGTCTTACTTCGATAATATAATGCGGTGACTATCAATCATCTTCACTTTAGTGAGAATTAGTGCAACCAGCTTGCTTTCCATTTCACAGATTGGTTTATTAAGGAAGAATACAGTTGGCTTTGAGGTTGATGGGGAGGAACAGGCCTGGGAAGGGAGTGCTTTAGTGAAGTAGTACTAAAGAAGTAAAGGAGTACTAAAAAGCAGGGGAGAAGTTAAAGATATTCCTGGAAATGTCTGCTGATTAAGAATGACTATAAATTGTTTTTGCTGCAAATCACAGAATAGCAGACTAAGAAAGACCAGTGTCGGGACATGTGCATTTGTGAATGAATTTTGATTGGAAAATAATATGGTTAAGTTCACAGAATTTGGGGCAGATCAAACAGGGTTCAGGTCCTGGCTTCATAATTTCGGCCAGTGCTTTAGCCACTTCAGCCCTCAGTTTCTCCACCTGTAGAATGGGAATGATAATAATTCCATAGGGGTGTTATGAATATTAAGTGAAAATGTACTTAAAGTACTACACATATTTGCCTTCACATAAGCCCCGAATACCCAATAACTTAAAAAAGTTTAAAAACAAAAATAGAAGGGCTTTTCCCCCCGCTCCACAAAAGGATTCTCCTAGTGTTTGTAGAAAAAGATTACATTTTCACTCATTCACTAGGAGTACAGTTCCTCCAGGAATCCTTGTGTCATGTAAATAAGAGTGACCTGGTTAGCCCCCCGTAGCTGGATGCCTCTTAGACATTGCTAGATTGTTCGAGATGTCAAAATGGCCTGATGAGAAGCAGCTTCTAGCAGCCCTGATGTCTCACTCCTCTCTTGTTCCTTCCACCTGTCCCAGGATCCGTCCCTAAAGCAAGGCCGAAAGGAAATCCACTCTTGATGTTCTTCGAGCCAACAGCGCCATCGTGTGGTGGCATTACGCTAACACAGTTTGGCACTGGTCCCACGTTTTGCATGAACTTTCCGATTTGTACCAGGAGGGTTCCCAAGAGTCCCTGTTTTGTGTCCGTTTCTATTTTAGAACATCTTCTTGTCTTTCACACTTAATAGAGAAAGTGCAGCCAGGTGCCTGGGCTTCTTCAGCCTTGACGATGACAGCAACGTTGCTCACTGTTCCTCTCTGGCTCTGCTGTATTCCCGGGCCTCTCAGTGGCTTGCAGCTGTGACCCGGATGGCACCTTTTGTGTGGCCCTGTTTATGCTTGGGAGAAGTGACGCCCGACGCCGGGCACCGGGTAAAAACCGTTTAAGTCCGTTCTGAAGTAGGATTTGAGGAAATGCGTTTACCTCTTACATATCCTTCTTTAAATCCTAAGAATTTGGGAATTTCCAGTAATTAGAACTACTCATTCTGTAATTAGAACTCACAGCCACACAAGTCTGGGGCACTTTTGAAAAAGGCGTCTGCCCCGCTGAGGGGATGTCACGGGCCACCGTGTCAGTCTGTGGGCCCAAGAGAATCCAGGCAAGGGGGTGCCTGGGTGGCTCAGTCGGTTGGAGCATCCGACTTTGACTCAGGTCATGATCTCCCTGTTCATGAGTTCGAGCCTGGCAATGGGCTCGATGCTGTCGGTCCAGAGCCTGCTTGGGATTCTCTCTCTCCCTCTCTGTGTCTCTCTCTGCTCCTGCCCCACCTTGTTCTCTCTCTCTCAAAATAAAACAACAAAAATCACACACACACGTACACACAAAAAACAAAACCAAAAATAACAACAAAGAAAATTAAAAAAAAAAATCAAAAGTTAAAAAAAAAGTGAAAAACAAGAGTGTCCAGGCAAGAGTGTCAGCCAAGTTCATTCCGGAGCCTTGCTACAGGGTGTGGTGGAAGGATCCAGAGGGACCACTGCCGCGGCCCTGGGAGCTGGCTAGGAATGCAGACTCTTAAGTGACATCTGGCCCTTCCAAGTCAGAAGCCGAGTTTTAACTAGACCGTCGGAGGTTGGTATGCACATGAAGATTTGAAAAGCACTGAACTATGGTGGGTGCTTCTCAACTCTCACTGCCTGTTGGAATAAGCCGGGGAGTTTTTAAAGGTCCTGATACTGAGGCCTCACCCCAGACTGATTCTTTGGGATCTCTGTGGGTGGGGCACACATTTAGAAAGAGTTTGACCATTTATTTTTTATTTTTTATTAAAAAAATTTTTTATGTCTTTATTTTGAGAGACAGAGACATAGAGTGAGCAGGGGAGGGGCAGAGAGAGAGGGAGACACAGAATCTGAAGCAGGCTCCAGGCTCCGAGCTGTCAGCACAGAGACCGATGCGGGGCTCGAACCCACGAACCGTGAGATCATGACCTGAGCTGAAGTCGGAAGCCCAACCGACTGAGTCTCCCAGGTGCCCCAGAGGTTTAGAACAGAACCGCACAGTTAGCCAGAGTGGGACTTCACCATCATGATGGTTTAGGGAAGCTGGGCCATAGACCTTCCTTACTGAAGACCTCATAGAAGGAACAACAAAAAAAGTATCAAAAAATATCAAAACCCAGCAAAAAAAAAAAAAAAAAAACAAAGAAAGAGGTACCAATTCTTGCTAGAACTTTTAAAATGCGGTGGCCAAGAAATAAACAGAAAATTCTTATATGGAACAGAGAAGTACTTACCCCAAGCTTCCCACCAGAAGATGTTTCAAGGAGACAAGGCTGGTGACAAAATCTTGAAAATCCTCACTATTATCTACCACCATAAGGAACCTTCGGCGAGGACCTGCACTGTCCTGGCAGAGCCTCTCTGCCCGCGGGCTGGGAAAAGAGGGTCACACTACACTACGCAGCCTTCCAGTAGCAGTGTAGACGGTGGACAACCAGGTCTCAGGTGGTCAAGGAAAATTCAGATGAAATAGATCACAGGTTTTGTAACCGCAGTTGGTCCAGGGGCCAGGCAGGTGCTGCAACTAAGTGACGCAGGTCGAGATGACAGGAAGTGGCGACAGGAAGTGGCGTAGTAACTAGAGAGCCAAGGTCTCATCTCAAGCAGCGGTTCTTAAGTGTGCTCCCCAGAGCAGCACCGGCAGTGCCTGGGCGCTCGTTAGAAGTGCGTATTTATTTTCTTTTTAGTTTTTTCAAGTTTATTTATTTATTTTGAGAGACAGAGACAGGCGCGTGTGGGAGGGGCAGAGAGAGGGAGAGAGAGACTCCCAAGCAGGCTCTCAGCGCAGAGCGTGATGCAGGTCTTGAGTTCGCCAACTGTGAGATCCTGAGCCAAAACCAAGAGTAGGTAGGATGCTTAACCAACTGAGTCATCCAGGTGCCTCTTTTTTTTTTTTTTAATGTTTATTTTTGAGAGAGAGAGGGAGGGAGAGACGGAGAGAATGTGAGCTGGGGAGGGGCATAGAAAGGGGGATAGAGGACCCAAAGTGGGCTCTGTGCTGACAGCAGAGAGCCCAACCGGGGGCGCGGGAGGGAGGGGTGGGCGGGTTGAACTCACATGCTGGTAGATCATCATGACTTCAGCGGAAGCCTGAGGCTTAACTGACTGAGTCACCTAGGCGCCCCACAGTCACGTTTGTTAAAGAAATTCTGGAGGTGGAGCCTAGGAAAAACAATTTTTAACACCCCCTCCAGATGGTCCTGATGCTTACCAAAGTTTAAGAACTGCCAGTGTAAAAATTCTCTAGCTGATTGTTGCTATCAGAGAATGTTGTCATGTTTTCTGATTGTTTTTTTTAAGTTTTTATTTATTTATTTTGAGATGTGGGGAAGGAGCAGAGAGAGAGGGAGAGAGAGAATCCCAAGCAGGCTCTGCACCGTCAGAGCATGGAGCCCAACGCAAGGCTTGATCACAAGGGCCACAAGATCATGACCTGAGCTGAAATCAAGAATTCATTGCTTAACTGACTTAGCCACCCAGGTGCCCTTAATTGTTTTTAAGAGACTCTAAGTCTCCAATTTTATGAGGAACCTCCCAATTTTTAAGTATTGGTAACAAATTTGCATTTTTGCAGAAAATGCCCAGTGGACCAAACACTATATATATTTTTTTTTTTCCATAGGGTGCAACTTTGTTTTACGTGCAGTGTCTGGATGAATTGCCTATGTTAAGCATGTAAAAAATGAAAATAAATGACATGGCAAATGTACAAAATACTACAGAAGGTAATGAGAGACAGAGGACGCAAAGATAGACGAACAACCCAGTCTAGAAGGAAAAAAAAAACCCACAAATACTCAAAGGAAAAATAATAAAAAAAAAAGGGATGGCAAAATGGCAAGAACACGGCACTGTAAAGATACTGGAGGTATACAGGTTTCCCCCGCTATCCAAAAGTAGCTTTATTTACATTAGTACCTGTTTTCCTTAATGAAAGAAATCTGAGGATTTTTGCTAATATGTATAAAAAAAATCTGATCGTATTAATGAAGGTCTTCCACAAAAGCAAAGTGGTGGAATGTGAACTTTGAGAAAGCAGGGTACACTTGCCTTACTGGTTTAAACCCCGAGGACCAATGATCAGCACGGGAATTCTGAGAACAGGCTTGTGCTAGCCAGCACTGGCCAATCAGTGCCAGCCTCCTCTCTGAAAGCTGGCCAATCAGGAAGGGACTTGCTACAATAAACACGCCTCCGAGTGCCAACCAATCAACAACAGTCTCATCAGATGACATCATCTAAGTACCCTCCTGGGTCTTCGTCCCTACAATAGCTGAGATCAGTAGTCGTTTCCGCTTAGGAAAGCAGTAACTTCAGGTTTGTCTTTTTAGATGTGTGTGTGTGTGTGTGTGTGTGTGTGTGTGTGTGTGTGTGTGTGTGTGTGTGTGAGAGAGAGAGAGAGAGAGAGAGAGAGAGATAGAGAGAGAGACAGACAGAGACAGAGAGAGAGAGAGAAAACGAACCGGGGAGGGGCAGAGAGAGAGAGAGAAGGAGACACAGAATCTGAAGCAGGCTCCAGGCTCCGAGCTGTCAGCTGGGAGCCCGACGCGGGGCTGGAACCCCACAAACCCTGAGAACATGACCTGAGCCAGAGTCGGACACAACCAGCTAAGCCATCCAGGCACCTCCACATAGTCCTTTTTTTAGGGAACTTCCTTAAGCACACTTATTACTTCTACAAGCAACCTTTATTTTTGTGATCCTTCCAAACTTATATGCATAATCATTCAAAACTGCCTGAATTAGGTATTTGCATTACCCAACATTCTCCCCCTTCTTTAATAATAGCAGAATCCTTTTTTTGTTTAAAAAACTTTTAATGTTTATTGTTGAGAGGGAGAGAGAGACAGAGTGTAACCCAGAGAGGGACAGAGAGAGAGGGAGACACAATCTGAAGCAGTTCCAGACTCTGAGCTGTCAGCACAGAGCCTGATGCAGGGCTCGAACCCATGAACCGTGAGATCATGATCTGAGCCAGAGTCCTACGCTTAACTGACTGAGCCACCCAGGTGCCCCTCCAGGGTTGTCATTTTATTACAGATACTAAATGGTGGTTTCATCTTTTGAGGAACGCGGTAATGAAAAGTTGACATCAAGGGATTGTGGTAAGCCAATAGAACAAACCAGAACTAAGGTGAAAACAACGATCAGGTTGTGATTCTTAAGGATGTAAATGTTTAAGAGACAAAGTAAAATAAAAGCAAAGAGAACAACAAGAAGCAAAGTTGATAAAGGAAAGTGGAAGGGAGTGTAAGAGGTTTGATTTCCTGAATTTTTTTTACCTGGCGTCATTTAGCAATATCTAAAATTCGACCAATGTGTTAAAAAATGACTCTAACACATTAGCATTCCCTCTAATATCTTCCTAAATTATTTTTATTACAATATAATTTAAATGAGCTCCAACATGACTATATAGTATCCTCAAATCCTTATAGTTTTCATACAAGGTAAACACAAACTAGTGAAATTCAAATTGGCGACAGCAATTTATTTTATTTTTTGAAAGTAAGCTCTATGCCTAAAGTAGGGCTGGAACTCAGGGCCCAGACACCAAGAGTCACACGTCTACTGACTGATTGCGCAGGCCCGGTGCCCTCAGCAACAATTTAAAAATAAATTAAAAAAAATTAACTCCCCCCACAAATCTCTGTACAGCAAAATGAATTTTCACAAGATGAACACACGCATACAAATCAGCCCCTGGATCAAGATTTAAAACATTGTCCGGACCTCAGAGCCACCTCTTGTTCCTCCTCCTACTCATCTGCTCTTCCCACAAAGGTATCTCCAAATCTGATTTTTAAAAAATTTTATTTAATAACGCCATCAGCACAGAGCCCCATGTGGGGCTCGAACTCATGAACTGTGAGATCGTGACCTGAGCTAAGATCAAGAGTGAGGCTTGGGGCGCCTGGGTGGCTCAGTTGGTTAAGCCTCTGACTTCAGGTCAGGTCAGATCTCACGTTCATGGGTTCAAGCCCCGCGTTGGGCTCTGTGCTAACAGCTCAGAGCCTGGAGCCTGCTTCCGGTTCTGTGTCTCCTTCTCTCTCTGCCCCACCCCCTCATGCTCTGTCTCTCTCTGTATCAAAAATAAAGAAAACATTAAAGAAAGAAAAAGAGTCAGAGGCTTAACCAACTGTGCCACCCAGATGCGCCCCAAATCTGATTTCTTTTCCTTCCTTCCTATACAATTTTTAAAAAAATGTTTATTTATCTTTAAGAGAGAGACAGAGCACGAGCAGAGGAGTGACAGGGAGAGAGGGAGATACAGAATCTGAAGCAGGCTCCAGGCTCTGAGCCATCAGCACAGACCCCAATGTGGGGCTCAAACTCATGAATCGTGAGATCATGACCTGAGCTGAAGTCAGGCGCTTCACCGAGTGAGCCACCCAGGCGCCCCCCCAAATCTGATTTCTAACACTAGATTCATTTTGCCTTGTCTTGAACTTTATAAAAATGGAATCATACAGTGTGCTCCCTTTCGTGACTGACTGCTTTCCCTCAGTGCTCCGTCTGTGACATTCATCTGCACTGTTGCATGTGGTTGAGGTTTATTTTCATTTTTTCGTGGATCCTAGTCTATGATGTTCCAGCATTATCCATTCTACCGATAATGGGCATTGGAGCTGGTTCTGGGTTTTGGCCCTTACTAGTTGGACTTCTGTGAGCTTTCTTTCTTTATAATTTTTTAATAGTTTATTTGCAAATTGGTTTCCATATAACACCCAGTGCTTCTCCCCCACAAGTGCCCCCCGACCATGACCATTACCCCCTCCCTCCCTCCCCCTCCCCCTTCAGTCCATGGTTCGTTTTCAGTATTCAGTAGTCTTTTATGATTTGTGTCCCTCACTCTCCCCAGCTCTCTTTCCCCCCTTCCTCTCCCTATGGTCCTCTGTTAGGTTTGTCCTGTTCTCCTGTTAGACCTATGAGTGCAAACATATGGTTTCTGTCCTTCTCTGCCTGACTTATTTTGCTTAGCATGACACCCTCGAGGTCCATCCACTTTGCTACAAATGGCCAGATTTCATTCTTTCTCATTGCCATGTAGTACTCCATTGTGTATATAAACCACATCTTCTTGATCCACTCACCAGGTGATGGACGTTTAGGCTCTTTCCATGTTTTGGCTATTGTGGACAGTGCTGCTATGAACACTGGGGTGCATGTGCTCCTATGCATCAGCACTTCTGTATCCCTTGGGTACTGTGAGCATTCTTAACACAGATCGTTGGGTAAACAAATGTATATATCTCTGTTATGTATGTTGGGAGAAATGGCGTAGCCTGGGGAGTATATATATATATATGTTCAGTTTAAGCAAATGCAGCTAAACACTTATTCCAAGGGGTTCTAGCAATTTAGACTTCTGGCAGCAGTGCGTGAATGTTGCAGATGTTCCGTTTTCTTGCCAACAGTTGGTACTGTCAGTCTTTCTAATTTTAGCCATTCTGGTGAGTGTTCACTGATGATCTCATTGTAATTTTATGTGCATTTTTTCATACATTTATTAAGCCATTGGGTATTGTCTCTTATGTCGTGTCTACTCACAGTTTTTAAATTAAATCAACTTGTAAAGACATTTTTTACCTATTGTGAGTTTAAGCCTATTAATTTGATATACTTATAACAGAAGTTCTTGGGGAGCCTGGGTGGCTCAGTTGGTTAAGCGTCTGGCTTCTGGCTTCAGCTCGGGTCATGATCTCGCGGTTCATGGGTTTGAGCCTCGTGTCGGGCTCTGTGCTGATAGCTAGCTCAGAGCCTGGGGCCTGCTTCAGATTCTGTGTCTCCCTCTCTCTCTGACCCTCCCCTGCTCACACTGTCTCTCTCTGTCTCTCAAAAATAAATAAAAAAAAATTAAAAAAAAGTTCTTCATTTTAATGAAGTCCAGGGTTATAAAGGTAATTCTCTTGTGTTTTCATCTAGGAGTTTTATTGTTTTATGTTGCATATATAGATTTGCATTCCATCTGGAATTGATTTTTGTGTATAGGGTGAGGTGTAGGGGTCGAGATTCAGTTTCTTCCCCATATAGATTTCCACTTGACCCAACACCACTTACTGAAAAGACAGTCTTTCTTTCAGTGCCTTGCAACTCCATCATAAATCAAATGGCTGTATAAAGGTTTGTTTCTGCACTATTTTTACGTCCATTTGTCGATCTGTCTATCCTTTTGCCAATGACGTTGTTTTAATTACTATAGCCTTATAATCAGTCTTGATATCTTACCATATAAGTCCTTTTGCCCATTAAGATTTTATTGACTTTTCTTGCTCATTTTACTTCCATATAAATTTTAGATTTAGATTGTCAGTTTCTTTGGGGGTAGGGGAGCATGTTGGGGTTTTGACTGGGAATAAGTTGAATCTATAGATACATGGGGGAGAATTGATACCTTTCCAGTATTGTCTTCCAAGTCAGCCTGTATCCGTCCATTGATCTAAGTCTCCTTTAATTATACTGGATGATATTTTGTAGTTTTCAGTATAGAGGTCTTAACTATCTTTTGATGAATTTATTCCCAGACACTGGATTTTTTTTTTTACTGTTTATTTATTTTTGAGAGAGAGAGAAAAAGAGAGAGAGTGAGCGAGCGCACAAGTGGGGGACTGCCAGAGAGAGAGAGAGAGAGAGACAGACAGAAGATCTGAAGCAGGCTCTGAGCTGTCAGTGCAGAGCCGGACATGGGGCTCAAACCTACGACATGAGATCATGACCTGAGCTGAAGTCGGCTGTTCAGCCGACTGAGCCACCCAGGTGCCCCAGACATTTGATTTTCTGGATGCTCTTGTAAATGGTCCAGTTATAAAAATTTCACTTAAATATTTTCTTCTATAGAAACACGCTTGGTTTTTGTACCTTGGCCTTTTATCTAGGTATCTTGTTAACTTCAAGTATTGATTCTAACAGTTTATCTGCTGGTTCATCTTTTTTATTTTTTAACTTTCACAGTCTTTGTATATCTTCTTGGAGAAACATCGTTCAGAGTCTTTGTCTCTTTTAAAATTATGTTATTTGCCGTTTTATTATTGAGCTGCAAGAGCTCTTTATGTATTTGGAGACCAGTCCCTTCTCAGGTCTTCAGTGTGTAGATGTCCTCTCCCATCGTGTGAGCTGTTCTTTTACTTTCTCGACACTTTTGTTTGCAGCCAAAAGCTTTTAATTTTTTTTATTAAAATTTTTTAAATGTTTATTTAATTTTGAGAGAGAGAGAGAGCGAGCAGGGAAGGGGCAGAGAGAGAGAGGGAGACACGGAATTCAAAGTAGGCTCCAGACAGCTCAGAGCCCGATGCAGGGCTCGAACTCATGAATGGTGAGATCATGACCTGAGCCAAAGTCAGATGCTTAACCGACTGAGCCGAGCCACTCAGGTGCCCCAAGAGTTTTTAATTTTGATCAAGTCCAATTTCTCTCTTTTTCCTTCTGTTGCCTGTGCTTTTGGTGTTGGGCCTAAGAGGGCTTTGCCTCCTGCGGGGCCACAAAGCCTTCCTCCTGTGTTTGCTCCTAAGGGCTTCCCGGTGTAAGCTCTTAGTGCAGCAGTACGTTTAGGTCGGTGCTCCATTTCGGGTTAATTTTGTGTGTGGTGTGAAGATGGGGCCCTTCATTCTCTTGCCTGCCGGTGTCTTGGCCCAGAGCTCTTTGTCCTACATCTCTTGAATCGTCTCTTCCTCATGGTCCCCACAGGGACCCTCACTCCTCCATGGCCTCATGCTCGCCCACAGACAGCTGACTCCTGGGACATTTCCCTCATGGTGCAATTGGCTCTACCGCATTTCTTCCCAGAACCTGGAGTAACTTAGAGACAACTTGAGTCCAGAAGTTTAGCTTTGCCGTCTTCATGGCTTAGAACAGAATATATGTGATTTTGCTGGAGGATTTTGGTCAGGCTACTACGTTGCCAAAGAGACCGACTCCTGGGGCACCTGGGTGGCCCAGCTGGTTAAGTGTGTGACTTTGGCTCAGGTCATGATCTCGTGGTTTGTGAGTTCCAGCCCCGCGTCGGGCTCTGTGCCGACAGCTCCGAGCCTGGAGCCTGCTCTAGATTCTGTTTCTCTCTCTGCCTTTCCCTGCTCGTGCTGTCTCTCTTTCTTTAAAATAAATAAACGTTAAAAAAATTAAACAAAAGAGACCCAACCCACAGGCCCCTGGTTCCCGTTGGTGGAAGAAACTGTAAGGTCTGCCAGTCAGCATTTGCTTCAACACCTGCCACGTTCGTTTTCCTACCCAAGCCCTCCCTCCACGCCAGCTCCCGCCTAGGGGACTGTCCCCACGATGGGCTCTGGAGAAAAATGACTTTTTTTTTTTTTGCCTCAAAAGGAACATCATGAATGCAACCAAGCGCCTGAAGATTTCCTGGGCTTCCAATGCCCATCCACCGGGAGGCCTGCTTTTAGTTACTCTAGAACTTTCCAGGTAACGTTGAGTACACCGCTTCTCTTTCTCTCTGGAAAGTGGGGGTTTGTAGCCCCCCGCCTTGAAGTGTAACACAAAAACACCGCTGTTCTCCTGAAGTCTGGGGTAGGATCCTGGGGTGTGGGCGCTGTTCAGGAAACACAGAGATGCTGGAGGGCAGGCTGATGAATGTGAGGTTCTGAGTTCCTGCGGGTTCTTTCCTGGCCCCCGTGTGTGGCTGTCACTTGCCCACCAGACAACTCTTGCTCTGGAAGTGGCAGAAACTCTTCCTGGTTGCGGAGACCTCACCCTCCTTCCTTCCGGACTCTCCCTGCAGCAACGAAAGCAGAAGGAAGAGTCATCGCTGGGAGGGAGTGTTTAGCCGCAGGAGGGAAGGCTGCCCCTCTGGGCGAGGGCCCTGATATCCGGACACTTTGATGCTGGGAGCTGGGCAGCGGTGGGAGCAGAGCGGGGGCTCTGTATCCCGGGTGGCTGTGTCTCTGAAGGACAGGAAGGGAAACAACTGAGAAAAATCTTGCGTACCAAGTTGGGAAAAGGTGGATGGGCTGTGCTTTTCTCTGAGTTATTCTTTATCTGGTGCCTTACCTTGTGGTGAACTTCCAGCAAGGTTTCATTTTCAACATTTCTTTAAAAAATTTTTTTTTAATGTTTATTTAGTTTTGAGAGTGGGGTGGGCAGGGCAGAGAGAGAGGGAGACACAGAGTCAGAAGCAGGTTCCAGGCTCCGAGCTGTCAGCACAGAACCTGATGCTGGACTTGGACCCACAAACTGTGAGATCATGACCTGAGCCGAAGTGGGACGCTTAACTAACTGAGCCACCCAGGCGCCCCGTGGTTTCATTTTTCAATCAGTTATTAATTCAGTCAACAAATCTTGATCGCCCACCTTCTGCATCCCTGGCGTGGTGCTTGAGATAGCCAGGGGCCCAGTGCCCGGCGACCATGGAGCTTCTGGTCCAGCGGGGAAATCGGGAAAGAGATCTGAATCTGGAAACCTGTATAAATATAAATACCGGAAACCTAGAAATTTAGAACTATAAGGCAGAACAAAGAAAAGAGGAACAGTTAAGATAGAAGAGCCAAGAGCCTGACTAACTGGGGGAGGGCTTTCTGAGTGTGATGGCTAAGTTTTTAAAATCTTTTTTTTTTTTTAATTTGGGTGCCGGTGACACACAATATCACTCTAGTTTTAGGTGTGCAATGTGGTCGTAATCCAAGAAGCTGCGATGGATTCATGTTATGTGTTGGTGTAACTGGGCTGAGGGATGTGGAGAGGGCTGGTCAAACGTGATTCCTGGGTGTGTCTGTGAGGGTGTTTCTAGAAGGGGTCAGCGACTGAACTGGGGAATTGGGTAAAGCAGAAGGCCTCCCCAGTGTTGGGGAGCCTCCCCCGGCCCCCCGAGGACCTCCACAGGACAGAAAGGCAGAGGAAGGGTGAACGTGTGCTCTCGCTGATTGATCCGAGCACCTACCTCGTCCTGCCCTTCTGCCCTGGGACGGGGGTTTCAGACTTGGGCTTCCACCATCAATCCAGGTTCTGAGGCCTTTGAACTCAGACGGAGTAACACCACTGGGTCTCCTGGGTCTCCGGCTCCCAGGCGGCAGACTGTGGGACCTCTCAGCCTATGGCTGCGTGAGTCAATTCCCATAATAGATCTCTTCTTATATGTATCTGTATGTATCCTATTGATCGTTATTCTGAACAATTCTCATTAATACACAGAGTATGCTACAGACTAGAAATAAAGGGGAAATACTGAGAGGAAGAAGGTTCTAGGAAGAGGGACCGGCAGGTGCTCAGGGTCTGGGGGCAGAATGAACTCGGTGCCTGTGAGGAATTGAAGAAGCTAGTGTGTGTGGGTGAAGCTGCAAAGAGCAAGGAGACTGAAGACTTAGCAGGGATGTGCTAAAGGCCTTGACGTTCTTTTTTAAAAAAAAAAAATAGTTCATTACCAGGTTGGTTTCCATGTAACACCCAGTGCTCTTCCCCACAAGTGCCCCCCTCCTGACCATCACCCCCCTTCCCTCTCTCCCTCCCCCTTCAGCCAGCAGTTCTCAGTATTCAAGAGTCTCTCATGATTTGCCTCCCTCCTTCTCCCTAACTCTTTTTCCCCTTCCCCTCCCCATGGCCCTCTGTTAGTTTTCTCCTGTTAGACCTATGAGTGCAAACATATGGTATCTGTCCTTCTCCGCCTGACTTAGTTCACTTAGCATGACACCCTCGAAGTCCATCCACTTTGCTACAAATGACCAGATTTCATTCTTTCTCATTGCCATGTAATACTCCATTGTATATATAAACCACATCTTCTTGATCCATTCATCAGGTGATGGACATTTAGGCTCTTTCTATGATTTGGCTATTGTTGACAGTGCTGCTATGAACATTGGGGTACATGTGCCCCTATGCATCAGCACTTCTGTATCCCTTGGGTAAATCCCCAGCAGAGCTATTGCTGGGTCATAGAGGAGTTCTATGGATAGTTTTTTGAGGAACCTCCACCCTGTTTTCCAGAGTGGCTGCACCAGTTTACATTCCCACCAGCAGCGTAGGAGGGTGCCCATTTCTCCACATCCTCGCCAGCATCTGTAGTCTCCTGATTTGACTTTGTATCCGAAGTAGAGCAGGAAACTGTTCTGCGGTTTTCCGTATGGGCGTGATGCGGTCAGATTTCACACGCACGTCTTGCATGCCTCCGTGAGGACGCAGACCCAGCGTCTAATGTTTCTTGACGTGCTTCATGGAGCCAGCGTTGTGCTGTGTGGACCCCAGGGGTCTGGCAGGGTGTGTGGTGATAGTGTTTATGCAGGAATTCACTTAACTTTAGGTTCAAAGGTTTGTGTTGTTGCGCTTGATGAAAATGGAATACCCATGTTCCCTGTAACACATTATAGGAAAACTAGGGTTCTTTTAGTGCACTACAGAGATAAACCCTTTCCCTTCACATACACACATGTGTGCACGCATGCACACGTGCACACACACACACACACAGCTCTATGCATTGGGTACACATTTCACATGAGACCATTTCTTACCACTGGCAACCCATAAATGATTTATTACTTTTCCTAACCCCTCTCTATTTCTAGCTGAAGACTGTCCCTTTTTTCAATTTGCCTAAAATATTGTCCAGCTAATAAATAGGTTCAAAGACAGACAAAAGAAGCTTCCACAGGTTATGAGAAAACCTCCACAGATACAAAAACATAAATCTCACAAAGCTCTTTTGAAATGTCACTCACCTTCCTTTCTCATAGGAAATCAGGGCCCAGAGAGAAATTAACGAACGTTACAGTTCATCTGGACCTTGTTACCCCGACCGGGCTGAGGATGGGCGAGGAGGATGCTCCCAGTTGAAGCCGAGCTGTTTGGAGTTTTATAGTTTCCCATTAAGAAACGAGCCTCCTGAGCTTTCTAGTAAGACAAATGTATTTACCCGACATTCGGCACCTGGAAGGTATTACTCACCGATGACCATCCAGAGAGTTCTCTCTCAGCCAGGGTTGGGATTGCAGACTAGCCATGCAGGCACAGAAGTCGTCACTGGGTCCTGAAGCAATGGGGCTTCTAGAAGTCATAAAGTCCTCAGGGACGTCTGGACATCATGAGGCCTGAGGCCTTGGCAATGGGGAGCAGTTTGCTTCTTAATAATCACTTTTGGTTACCGGCATTAGCGTTTTAGGAAAATATGGCTTGGGGCACCTGGGTGGTTTCAGTCGGTTAAGCATCCGACTCTTGATTTCAGCTCAGGTCATGATCTCATTGTTTGTGAGTTCCAGCCCTGTATCCGGCTCTGCGCTGACAGTGCGGAACCTGCTTGGGATTCTCTCTCTCTGCACCCCTTCCCTGCTTGCACGCACACACCTTCTCCCTCTCTCAAAAGAATTAATTAAAAAAAAAAGAAGAAAATATGGCTTTATTCATTATTCACTCGTTGTTTCCCTCCCTCTTTCTTTCCTCCCTTCTTCTCTTCCTTCTGTCCTTTTCATCCATCAGATATAATGTAACGCCCACTGGGAATGTATAGTAGATGCCCAGGTGGGTGCACAGGTCTCTGCTTCCTCAATTTTCATTCTAGTAGGAAATAAAACATGCAACGTGTGCAACACAGAATCTGAAAAGCACCACCACATTGTAAGAAAGTGTTCCAAGCAGGGACACTGGCTCAGGTTGGCGAGGAGGGGGCTGTTAAGGACGGTTATTAGGTACGTATGGCTGGAGACGTAAGGAGATAGAGGTTCCAAGCAGGCCCCTCTGTTACCAGCTTGCTGTGGGAAGGACTGACCCACCCTCACACTGTGCGTTCAGTAGGGAGAGTTCCCTTCTCAGGTGATTTTTTTCGATGCAGGACTGACGTGCGGCACCAAGGTGAAACCCCCCCCCCCGCCTTGAAGGATCAGCCAAAGAGAAGCTTCTAGGCTCCTGCAAAAGTGGGCGTTGAGAATTTGTTTTCCTCTCTTCCCTCTTAGTCCCCTCTGTTCCACAGGAGGGGAGCTGGCCAAGGCCACCTCTCTGTGCATCCTGGCAGACTCTTCCTGTCTCACTTTTTTCTCCGGGGCATTTTTATGCTCCTTCTTGGGTTAACTAGCTTAGGACTTAGCGTGCTGGCCGGGGTGTGTGTCCCCTGTACCAAGCACTCAGACACCGGCTTACCGTTTCCAGCAGAGGCAAGGGGGGCGGGGCTTTCAGGTGTTTGAATCCAGTGTACCACTTCCAGAAAAACTTGCCTGTGTGAGGAGTTGCCCACCCCCTTTCAGAAAATAGAAAAATCTCTTTGTCCCTGTTGTGATGTGTCCCCTGGGCCATCTAGGACTATTCTTAGTGATGCTTCTTTGTTTTTTTAAATTTAAAATTTTTTTTATTTTGAGAGATAGAATAGAGAGATCGAGCAAGCATGACTTGGGGAGAGGGACAGAGAGAGAGAGAGAGAGACAGAGAATGTTACACTGGCTCCATGCTTAGCACGGAGCTCAGTGCATGGCTCAGTGTGGGGCTGGATCCCAGTATCCTGGGAGTGTGGCCTGAGCTGAAATCAAGAGTTGGACATTCAACCAACAGAGCCACCCAGGGGCCACGTTCGTGATGCTTCTAAGAGAGCCTTCTTAAAGTCTCTGGGGCTAAAACATTACATGCTCTGAGAGGCAGCCTTAGGAAAGTGGTCAAGGAAGCAGATTCCCGGGACCCCTGGGGGGCTCAGTCGGTTAAGCGTCTGACTTTGGCTCAGGTCATGATCTCATGGTTTGAGAGTTTGAGCCCCGCATCGGGCTCTGTGCTGACAGCTCTGAGCCTTCTTGGGATTCTCTGTCTCCCTCTCTCTCTGCCCCTCTTTTGTGCACATGCGTGCGCGCTCTCTCTCAAAAATAAATAAATAACAAAAAAAGGAAGCAGATTCCTGAAGTCGGACAAACCTGTGTGCAAACCCTGTTCAGCCACTTTGCAGCAGAGACTCATCCTGTCTAAGACATCTTCTCTCTGCCTTAGTTTCCTCCACTAGGAGGTTAATGCCAGAATGTACCTCCTCACTCCCGAGAGGATTAAATACCTAAAGCATCTAGGAGGGGCCCTGGCACAGAGTAAGTTTCACACAAGCTTTGTCTATTATCATTTCACCTTGGATCAGAGGGAAAATCTACTCTTAGACTAAATTCTCCTTAGCTTTTTTTCTGTCTTACTTGATACAAAGTGTTTTGCTAAAGGAACACTGATAACTTGTTCCTGCAGTTAAAGAGAGACAGAGATTGGGCATCACTGACTTCCTTGCGTCCCTTCCCAGTGAGTGAGTCCGATGTAACCACTTTCCTGCTTCCTGTCACATTACAGTAGGTCTGTCCTGTCACGTTACATTAGGAGTGTTGTGCAGGCGAAAGTGGGCAGTTTGTGGTCTTCCGTGTCTGACTCAGTTTACCCAGCATGATGTTTTCCAGCTTCAGTGGTTGTTGTACATTTAGTTCCTTTCATTTTATTGTTGAGTAGCATTCCAGGGCAGGGACGTGTCCACGTCACAGTCTGTGTATCCATTCACCTGTTTGTGGGCATTTGTTTTTAATGTTTATTTATTTTGAGAGAGAGAGAGAGAGAGAGGAGGAGGAGGGGCAGAGAGAGAATCCCAAGCGATACAGGGCTTGATCTCAGGAACCATGAGATCATGATCTGAGCAGAAATCAAGAGTTGGATGCTTAACCAACTGAGCCACCCAGGTGCCCGTGTTCAAGTCTTCCTTTTTTAAAAAAATTTTTTTGTTTAATGTCTATTTATTTTTGAGAAAGAGAGAGAGAGACAGAGCACGAGCAGGGGAGGGGAAGAGAGACACAGAGACACAGAATCCGAGGCAGGCTCCAGGCTCCAAGCCCTTAGCACAGAGCCTGATGAGGGGCTAGAACTCACAAACCACGAGATCATGACCTGAGCTGAAGTCAGATGCTTAAATGACTGAGCCACCCGGGTGCCCCCTGTACAACTTCTATGTAGACATATATTTTCATTTTTCTTGAGTGAATACCCAGGTGTGGGAGTACTGGATCGTATGGCCAGTGAATGTTTTACTTTATAAACAACTTCCAAAACGTTTTCTCAAATAGCGGTACTGTTGTCATTCTCACCAGCCCTGTCGGAGACTTCTAGCTGCCTCATATCACAAACACATGGTATTGTCAAATTTAAATTTCTTTAAGTTATTCTAATACATATAGAGTGCTACTTCATTATAGCATTAATTTGCATTTCGCTGATGACTAATCATGTTAAGCATCTTTTCATGTGTTTATTAAGAATTTGTGTATCTTTCTTGGTGAAGCGTCTGTTGAAATCTTTTACCCATGTTTCTTTCAATTGGATCATTTGCCTTTTTATTGTTGAATTGCAAGAGTTCTTTATATATTCTAGTGACAAGCCCCTTGTCAACTCTATGTATCATGACTTTTTTTTTCTAATCTCATTTTTAAAACCTTTGCTCTTTTCAAGCAATATTGAGAGTTGTCAGCAATTAACTTACCAGCGGGAGGCCCCAAACCAGGGGATCCTTTAAGATCCGCAAAGTAACTGCTTGCCCTTGCAGCCTGGTATTTCTTCCATTCTTGGAGCTAAATGTTTACGTTCGGAGTTGAAAAGACACCCCTGCGTGAGCATAGAAACAGCATTCCATCTAATGCTGTCAGAAAAAACAGCTCTTAGACCCAGCGTTCCCAGATCTGCAAGATGGGACAAACAGATGTTTTGTCCATCACCGAAGGGGGTCTATCACATTTCTGAAAAGTTGTCTCTTTCCCTGCCATATCCTGGCTTTTATTAGTGAGCAGTCTGACCAGCTGATCTGTCTCTGGCCTCTTTGATTCTCTTCCAACAAAGAGTAAAGTTATCTGAGACCTGCAAGGTAGGTCCTGTCTGTTCCTATAGGCTTAGAGATGGGCAGTGGAGGCCACTGCAGCCCCATGGAGCAGGAGCCAGAAGGCATTCATCAGACCAGGAAAATAAACCTCTTCACCAAAAGCAGCTGAAGAAGAAAGAGGTGGTTTAGGCATTCGGGGGTCGGTCTGTAACAGATAGGCAAGTAATGAGTATGCTGCTGGACGTTAATTGAACACTTACTCTTCGTTGGGCCCTGTGATGAACTGTTCACATAGATCTCATTGAATCTTCCTAAGAACCCAAAGAGAGCCCCACTTCAGAGAAGGCACTGGAAGCTTGGAGCAATTATATAACCACTAACGCTCTGGGACATTCATTCATGTCTAACACCAAGTCTTTGCTTGACATACTTCCGAAACCTCTTCCTTCACGGAGAAAGGGGTAGTGAGTGTTGTGAGCTTACGTGTTCTTTTTTTCTTTCTGGCTGCCTTTTCCTCTGCCCATCCTACAGATTCTAGAGGAAAGGACGGGGCCCATTTCTTTTCGGACTCCTTTGCTTAGGGTAGAATTCCTGGTTCCCGGGGCTGGGTGGGGGGCTGTCTCTACGTCCTGTACATGCTGATGTACTGACTGATCTGTATGGATTGTACTGTGAGCACAGCTCACAGAACCAAACCCTTATCCTTACCCCTGCTAAGGATACACATCCTGTGTGGGAGAGAAGGCTGAGCCATGGCATTCTGCAGCACATTCCAGGCCCTTCATGAGGGCCGCATATGTATTACCATTCTTCCTTCGTCCATACCATGCGTTCTAGATTTTGAGAAGACAGAGACATAGCTGAGCTGATACGCACATCCTGGGCGCTCAGTGAGGCTCACTTACTGTAATTGCGGAGTTCACTTCCACACGAGCCACGCACTGAGATGGATTCAGGTTTGTGCCCCAGAAAACTCATGCAGGGCCACGTGTCCTGATCTTCAAGTTTGCTGAAGCTGGAACCTTGAATGTAGAAATGAGGAAGGCCAAGGGTCATGCTACCTAGCCCACTGTAGCCCTTGACTTCTCTGTGAAATAACTTTTCCCGTATCCTGGGATATTAAAGAAGGAATTAGGAAATGTCTTTTCAAAAGTAAAAGAGGAAATACCCGAGCCCATCAGGGAAGTGGAGGCTCAGAAGGCCTAGACCCCTGCCAGCAAGGTCTCGGGGGAGGGTGTGCTTTCCAGCAGTGAGAGTCACGGAGGAGGCTGGAGGGAGATAAACAGAGGAGAGAGCAGCGTTGTGCGAGCAGATCCCCTCAGGAGCTGGCCTGGCGGGTAGGTGGACTGTGCGTTTATATACCATGAACAAGGGGAGGGAGGCGGCATGTGTGTGTGTGTGTGGCCCCTGCAGATGGGTCTGTGCCCTCGCCTGGCCCCTGGCAGGACTGAGGGCTTTTAAATTTGAGGAAACCCTCCCCAAGAGCCCTGCTCGGCGGCCCCCAGTAGTGAGAATCCTCCGGGCTCTTGGGTAGCTCAGCTGAGGCTCTTGATCAATGCCCTCACCGAAAGCTGTTAGCACGGTCCTTTACCTGCCCTATAGTGCATCCAAGTTTTGCTTTGGTTTAGATGAGCTTGCTGGTTGTAAGGCTTTTGGAGAGAATAAAACCACACTTATTTTCTTTAAAAAAAAAATAGGTCAGGACCTAGATTAGTGCCTACTTATTTTTGATTTTGAAGAAGCAGCAGAGGGAAGATTTGGAGTCTGATTCTGGGAGGAAACAGGGCATGCAGACCTGGTATAGATAAAACCAAGAGGTGGCCAAAATGCATTGCCTGAGCCTGGATCCTGGTCACCATCCCCATCTTTCAGGCGTCAGTTTCCCCCCCTGCATTCAGGAAGGGCTTGCATGCTAGCCATTTACCCGTAGTGTACATTTTGGTAGTCCGCCTCTTTCTAAGGAGGCAGAGTGGTGCAGTGGTTCATGCAACCAGCCTGCCGGAGTCCAAATCCCTTAGTAAACGAATGCATTTACTTAGCTATTCTCTACCTGTTACTCTTCTTAGATTGCTTCCAGCTTTTCCGCGTGCTACATAACGCCCCCACAAATATATTTGTATGTAGAGATTTTCATTCCTGTGGGCCAGTTTAACTCCCAGCAGTGGGATCGTGGGGTCAAAAGGCATCCCGTTAGCGTGTGCACTTGGCAGGTTACTCCAGGCTTACGTTCTCTCCTGTGTAAAGGGATCGTACTTTGCTCACAGGCTTGTTGTGTTAAATGAATTAGGTCTGCAAAACGCGCAGTTAACGTGCCACGCAGCAAGGACTCTCTGGATACTTGGTCTGTTATTATGAAGTTGTGAAACGAGGGGCTCTCCCTGATTGGAAAACAGGGAGTGCTGGGAAAGCGGCTCCTGGTGAGGGAGGCGCTGTAGCTGTTACCTGGAGGCAGGTGACTGACGTTAGCGCTGAGGACAGCCCTCTTGGCCGGGGACGCGGTGCTGCTGTCAGAGGCAGGTGGGATGAGGTGCCGCCCGGAGAGCCCCCAGCCCCAGCAGCCCAGGGAAGCTGACTGCCAGCTTGCTCCCCTCCTGCCAGGCCTCCAGGGAGCTGAGGGGCAGGGGAGGGCAGTGATGAGCACATCAGAAGTGCTGAGAGATTGTGTTTGGAAAAGGAGCCTCAATGGGGAGCAAGGCAGCCTCCTCACCTGCTTCTGCCTGTCATCTGTGCTGCCCCCAGGACCCAGGCCTCGCTTAAATGTTTATAGGGCTCTTTGAAGGCAAGTGGTTGCTGAGGCCCTGGGGCCCTAGTACACTTAAGTTCAAGTCCTTAAAGCAGTGGGCTGTGAATTCTGGCCTGCTGGGAGCCGTGGCTTAGCTGTCTCCCATGATTTCCCCAAGGCTCTCTTCGGATGCCTATAAATAATCAGGTGGGTCTCAAGGAACAGAGGCATCAACTTCCCTGATGTTTACATACTGGGCATTTGCATTGATATTTATTTTATTTTTTTCCAGAGCTATTGAGATATAATTGCCATATAACTCGTACATTTAAGGTGTACAGCCTGTTGATTTGATAGACTTCTGTATTGCAAAACGATCACTTCCATGATGTTAGCTCACACGTCTGTCCCCTCACACAGTGACCGTTTCTCCTCTGCAGTGAGAACATGGAAGACCTACCCTTTCAGGAACAGTCAGGTGTATAATACAGTATTGTTACATATAATCACTGTGCTACGCATCACATCATCAGACCTTATTTGTCTTGTAACTGGAAGCTTGTGCCCTTTCACCAGCATCCCCCGGGCCTCCAGCCCCCAGTAACCGCCATTCTAGTCTCTCTTTCTAGGAGTTTGGCTTCTTTAGATTCCACATAGAAGTGATGTCCTGCAGTATTTGTCTTTGAGTGCCTTATATCACTTAGCACGGTGCCCTCAGGGTCCATCCATGTTGTGGCAAGTGGCAGGATTCCCTTCTTTCTCATGGCTGAGTACTATTCCATTGAATATAATGCCACGTTTTCTTGATTCATTCACTCATGGACACCTACGTTCTTTCTGTGTCTTGGCTGTTGTGAATAATGGCACAGTGTACATGGCGGGGGCACATGTCTCTCCCAGGTCCTGCTTTCGTTTCCTGTGGATATGTACCCAGAAGTGGAATTACTGCATCACAGGCGAGTTCTGTTTTTAATTTTCTGAGTTTTCCACAGCGGCTGCGCCAATGTACATTCCCACCAGCAGTGCACAGGGGCCCCCTTTCTCCACATCCTCACCAACACTCATTATCTCTCGTCCTTTCGAAGACAGCCATGCTTCCAGTACACCGGGTGTTTTATTCCCTGATGATTTGGGTGAAAATACGTGCCAGTGGTCCCCTGAAGGCTGACATTTCTTGGTTTAAAGGGAAACAATCTAAATGTATTTTTTTTAAACTTATTATTGATACAGAGAGAAACAGAGCATGAGTGGGGTAGGGGCAGAGAGAGAGGGAGACACAGAACTTGAAACAGGCTCCTGACTCTGAGCTGTCAATGCAGAGACCAATGCGGGGGCTCGAACCCACAAACCGTGAGATCATGACCTGAGCCGAAGTCGGACGCTTAACCGACTGAGCCACCCAGGCGCTCCTCTAAATGTATTTTTTTTTAATCTCCTTTATCTGTTATTGATTACTCTTACTTTGACATTGGGGAAGAAGGGAATAGTGGATGGAAGGTGATTAATAATTGTTTGTTGAATAAATGATGGGTGGAGGGACCATAGTTTACCTAGCTGTTCCATATCATTGGGTTCTTAGGTTGCTTCCATTTAAAAAAAATATTAAGAATGTTGCCTTGAATATATTTGTGTTTGCAGCTTTTTGTTTTATGTGTGTTATTTCCTTTGAGAAGTAGGATTTCTGGGTCAAAGGCTGTGAAAAATTTTATGGCATTTGATAAGTTTCTAAACTTCTTTGCTCACGGGTTGTATCATTTTGAATGCTCCCAGCCACGTTTTGATGCCAGGTTCACCCTCTTGGCTTTGGATGTTTACTTAACATTCTTTCTTGCTGTCTTATTAGGTGACGATTGGTATCTTGATATTTACAGTTTTGCACTTCTTTGATTCCCAGTGAGGCTGCCTCTTTCTCTGTATTCACTTATTTGTATTTATGCTTTTGTGACTTCTGTTCATTTCTCTTTTCTATTATCAATTAAATAACACTTTCATGTACATAAGATACTATACGTGTACTTTATCCTATTTGCTACAAATATTTTCTCTAGTCTGTATTTTTCCCTTTCTTTTTCCTTCCTCCCTTCCTTCCGTTATTTTCATGTTCACGTAGTCAAATCTTTTGCTCTGTCCCTGTGACTTCTTTGTTCATAAGCCGTAAGATGTAAATCCTAGTAAGAGGGGAAAGACGGGCACCTCCTACACGAGGTGGGAACATCTCTCTCATTTTGTGTGGCTGCTTCGTTTCCACCTCTCTCTCCATTCATGTTCGGAATTTTTGGGTCAGAGGATTAGTTCCTGGTGTGTAGGGTATGATATGGTTTCAACAGTTTTGGCCTCGAGCTTTTTTCTGCGGGACTTAGGAACACATGGGCAGGAGGGCCACTTGCTTCTTCCTCCTTCCGCACTCCCTTTGTGGAGACTCCAGGTGGCAGGAGAGGAGAAAAGCAGCCCACTGAGTGCTGGAGGAGGTACAGGATGACCGTAGAGAAATGATCAGGCTTTGGAGGGACCAACTAGCTTCTAAGTGAAACACGGGACAAAGCGGAAAGGCTAGGGTCTGTGCTTTTTGGTGCGGGCAAAGCTGGCTTTTAGGGTCGAGTTAGGGGGTCTGTGTACAATGGGGGTGCTGCGCTCACATGGCTGTGCACCTGCTGTATGAAAAGGAGGAAAATGAGACATTAAATAAGGTGGAAATTTTGGTCAGGTGTCTTCTGGGCATATATATCCCAGCATCAGAATCCCGAGGCTCCGAAAGGCTCGGGCCACGGAAAATCTGAAGGCCTTCTCCCCCTCCCCGCCCTGGGCTCTCCACCTGGGGTTTCTGCAGGTTTGTTGTGATCATGTGATGTTTGTTGTGATCATCACTGCCGGCGGGGTGGGGCTCCTCGTTCTGTCATGGGTGCCGACGCCCCAGCCTCCGGGAACTGCCTTCCAGGCCGTTCACGTGGGAACGAGGGGGGGATAAACATTCTCTTTCTCGGTTGGTGATTTCTCCTTTCCCTTGTGTTGTTGTAAGCATCGAGCTGACCCCAGGGTGTGGCTTCTGGGATGTGTGTTAACAGAAAACCAATGATTTGATCTAGTAGCATCAAATAATGCTTTTTAAAAGCCACAGAGGGGTCACCATTTGCCCCTCCGCCTTACACAGAGAATGCAATTAGTAGTCATACTAAGAGGTGAATATAAGAGGTTACATCATTTTTGAGCGATTTAAGGGAAGTCTAAGACTCAGCATACAAGATTTATGAAGAATTAGTGACGAAGTATATAAATTCTGGGCTTCACTCAAGAACCAGTCACTCTGGTGCTAAGAGCACTAAAGAGCTACCAGACATCTGCTCCCTGGCCTCACCAATTAATGCAGATGCTGTCGGGCGTCTGTGTGATCAGCTACTGAAACACCAACATGCTAGCGTGAGTGCCCGTGGACGGACAGCTGGCCTCTGGGGGTTTCTTCTTTTGGCTGGGGTCCTTGGGAAGTAATCCAGGTTTTGATCTCTGCTTCTTTAGTATATGTGCCTTTTATTATTTTTTAAAGATGATTATTTATTTTTGAGAGAGACAGAGCATGTGCAGGGGAGGGGCAGAGCAAGAGGGAGACCCAGAATCAGAAACAGACTCCAGGCTCCGAGCTGTCAGCACAGAGCCCGACGTGGGGCTCCAGCTCATGAACAGTGAGATCAAGACCTGAGCCGATGTTGGACGCTCAACCGACTGAGCCTCCCAGGCACCCCATTGTATGTGCCTTTTTGTCCTACCCAATCTCTTGGAGCCGTTTCACCATTAACACTCAGGTGGGGGTGATTTGTTGACTGACTGCTGGAAAGAACAGGAAAAGTGAGTGTTCCCCCCACTATTCCTTGTTTGACGGGAGCTGAGGTTTCTCTTAGATCCCAAGGAGCCCTTCTAGGGTAGTATGTCCACTTAGGAATGGCCGGGGGTCTACGGGGCATGGTCCTTATTTAAAGGCAAAGGCTCTGACCTCTTCAAAACAGCCAGTATTTAATGGATGTTAGGTGCTGTACTGAAATCGGTACTGGGGTTCTCCAGGTGTGGGCTCTGGCCCGGCCGTATGTCATCACCTGGGCATTGTTACAAATGCAAATACCCCACCTGAAAACTTGTTAGAGATGTACATCCTCAGATCCTACCTGAGATGTACTGAACTGGAAAATATGGGGTGAGACCGGCCACCCGTATTTTAGCACGCCATCTCCATGACCCTGATGCATACTGAAGTTTGAGTAGCACTGTTTTAGAGTGTGCTAATTTATTTAATCCACACAGCATCCCGACGGCGGTGAACCTGCTTTACCAGGTCTCAGTTTTGTAGGAATAAGACAAAGGGACATGCCCTAGATTTCCCAGCAGCAGATCTGGGATTTGAACCAGAAATGCTGTCTTAATTACTCTGCTAAGATGTGTGGACAGTAACAGGGAGAAGAGGACCATTGCTGCAGATAGCCAGGAGCAGGAATGATTTTTATCCAAATGCATTTCTTCAGCTCCTAACGATGTGTGGGAGCCTGTTGCCATCGGCTTGTGAGAATCTGCGGTGAGCATCTTTCCCCGGCTCTCCGTTCAGTGCTGTCAGGTCGGCAGCTTGACATTGGCCGTGGTGGGAATGTTTACACCACAGAAATTAGCAAGCGCTGCAGATCAGGACCTCCTCCTCCTCCGCCAGTTGTGCAACACCGCCTGAGTGTGTAGATGCACGTCCCAGGTCCTCAGTAGGTTACACACTAGTCACAGGCTCACTGAGAGCAAGCACCGTTCATAGATTCATGAAAATATTTCAGCCACTTGTAAAAAAATGTTTTAGCCACTTCTGTGTTTTCTCATGTCTACACAATTGCTTTGACAGTATTAAAACTCTGGAGCCTTACCAGGAGAAGGCAACTTGGAATTTACCTCCTCAAAGTCCCTTGGGCTTACAAAACCAGGCCGGCAGCGATCTCCTGCATGGGCGGAGTGCCAGGATTTTGGCCATCCTTCCTGAGCCCTTTTGGTACCTGCCAGGGTGAGGTCCAGGCCTGGGAGGCGGCAGCAGGTCTAAAACCTGGTGAGGATGAAGGGTGAGAATCCTCCTCCCCGTGGCCGGGCAGCAAGGGTGTGGGAGCCATCGGGCGCAGGGCTCCCTGCCTCCGGAACAGGGTAATGAATTGAAATGTCAACACAGAGCCTCCTCTGAACTTCTGTCTCAGAGGGATTCGTGGAGGAACAACTGAGGATTTGGGATTTCAGGGTTCCCAGGGCGGGGGGCCGGGGCCTTCTGTAGTTTCCCGCCCGCCTCTCATTCCATCTCTGTCTTGGATGACAGGTTACACCACTCACAGGCCGAGGGGGTGTCCCTCTCCCCAGACGGGTTCAGGAATGAATTAGCATGTTTCCCTCTTGTAAGCGATCCTCTTTTTGAGTAAACATCCCCTGGGTTTCTGTGATGTGTAACTAATGGAGTGCTAAACTATCAGGGCTGGTTTCAGACTCAGAGCGCACACGTGTTGCCAATCCATCATGCTCCTAGGACTAATTAACATAGCAGGGACACAATCAAGCCACAGAGCCGACACACATTACCCGGCTCCGGTTACCCTCTATAACAATCTCGCTATTGACCCAGCGAGAGCCCACGTTGGGAAAAGTTGCTCCGGCCTCTTGTTTCTGGCAAGCCCTGCTCCCATGGAATACAGAAAGCCCCGGGCATCATTATGACCATGGTGCCCACCGGCCACTTGGCGCTCTGGATTCAGAGACGGTGCCTGGGTTTCTAGAATGGGGGTGTGGGCCTCCCGGGCTGTACTTGGACGGTACTTCTCTACGCTCCTGGGCTGCTGGTTGGACGGGGACTTGAGGTGTCTGCCTGACCCTCTGCTCATAAGCCTCTCGGGAAGACTTCGGGTCTGAGAACTGCTTTCCCTGCACACTGCAGAGAACCCTGGTCTGTCACCCAGTGTCAGCCGAGTGGACATGCATCTACACACTGCCTAGGGTGTGACACATTTACTTTGGAATTGGAGGTTTAATATCTAGGCATTTCCCTGGAGATAAATTCTCTGTCCATTAAAAAGTTTAAAGAGTCACCCCTTGCTTATACCTTATGCCCTTTGCTTAAACCTATCTGAGTAAACTTCTGGGGGCTCCTGGGGGGCTCAGTTGGTTAAGTGTCCCACCTCTGCTCAAGTCACGATCTTGCAGTTGGTGAGTTCGAGCCCCGCGTCGGGCTCTGTGCTGACAGCTCAGAGCCTGGAGGCTGCTTCACATTCTGTGTCTCCCTCTCTCTCTGCCCCTCCCCTGCTCACACTCTGTCTCTCATTCTCCAAAGTGAAAATTAAAAAAAAGCTAAAAGGAAGGGTATGCTCAAAGCCTGTCTGTGGTGGAGCCTCATGCCCTTGTGGTGGTTGGGATAGAAAACATTGCAAATTCCTGCTTCTGGGGCCTCTCCTAGAGGGTCGGTCCTAGGGAAACCTGATAAAGTGTTTGTAGTCTCGTGTTGAAATGCTCAGCAAACAAATCCTGCACAATATAGCCTCCCACTAAGCCCCGTTTCCTCAGTGTCCACAATTTAGGGACCACCAGGCTGGGTGGGCTTGGGGAAAAGTGGAGAGGCACAGGTCCCTGTGCCTGTGTCCATCACAGTGGCTCAGGATTTAAGCATTTCACACTGGGGTCTTCTTGGGTGCTTTCTTTTGTTGAATGGTGTCTTCAGCTAAAATATATTTGAAAACCACTTGA
The DNA here is from genome assembly GCF_006229205.1 of Suricata suricatta. NCBI lineage: Eukaryota > Metazoa > Chordata > Mammalia > Carnivora > Herpestidae > Suricata > Suricata suricatta. The sequence goes on from NC_043712.1 coordinate 81,221,366, forward strand.
GTAGATCATTTCTAAGGTGTCTTTCGGTTCTCAATTAAATGTCTCCAGCATGCCGTACGTAATTAGGAGCCGTTTGCACGGGCACACAACTCCTGGGAGGTGTGTTTGATTTTCTTCCCGTAATCGGCTAGTCCTGTTGGATGTATGCCCAACATGTGATATAGAAAAACTTATAGTTATGCATCATGTAAGATGTTCAGTGTTTAAAAAAATCCACATATACTTAATAGTTGTCTGAAAGAAAATAACTACATGTCATATAGAATATTGTTTTTAGGGGCACCTGGGTGGCTCAGTCGGTTAAGCAACAGATGTTAGCTCTGGTGACGATCTCACTGCTAGTGAGTTCGAGCCCCGCTTCGGGCTCTGTGCTGACAGCTCAGAGCCTGGAGCCTGCTTCGGATTCTGTGTCTGTCTCTCTTTGCCCCTCTCCCCCCTACCCCCCCCTGCACTCTGTGTCTCTGTCTCTGTTTCTCAAAAATAAATAAACATTAAAAAAACAATATTATATTTTAAATATTACATATGAAAAATTGTTTCATGAAAATAGAGGAAAAAATCAAAATAGTTTTTTTATAAAATTTTTTAAAATGTTTTTATTTTTATTTTTGATACAGAGAGAGACAGAGCATGAGAGGGGGAGGGGCAGAGAGAGAAGGAGACACAGAATCTGAAGCAGGCTCCAGGCTCCGAGCCAGCTGTCAGCACAGAGCCCGATGCGGGGCT
>NC_043712.1:81222191-81223691 GCF_006229205.1 Suricata suricatta
TTCTGAGCTAGCTGTCAGCACAGAGCCTGATGTGGGGCCCGAACTCATGAACATGAGATCTGACCTGAGCCAAAGTCGGAGGTCTAACCGACTGAGCCACCCAGGCGCCCCCCTACATATTCTTAAAGATCAGGTTGTTAGTAAATGACGGCGTGTGTTTCACATACCCTCGGTTGAGGGATTTGTTTATTTTTTATTTGACGGTCCAACAAGTTGGCACATCAAGAGAATAGTAAAACAAATTAATAATAAACCTTGGGGGAAAAAAAGACAAAAAAAATTTGCCCAAACAGTGTCACACTGCCAGGCTCAGAAAACAGGGAGAAGCTAAGAGCTCATAAGAGAGACGGTAGCCAGCAGTTAAATAAAGAAACCATTAGATTAAACACAGCGGTGTCGGCACATTGACAATTTGGTAGTCGGCTAATTGTTGACGGCTTTGATCCAGCTGTGGGGCTGTAACAGCAAGGAGCTTCGGTGACTGTGATCTGTTTCATAAACCACCTGATAACTAAATTGTCCTTCCTCTTACACGGTAGCCTCATCAGCTGTTAATCAGTAATAGTAAAGGCTCAGCTTTCTGTTGAGATCTCAGTCTAGATACCCCTACGATTAAGTAGAAAGTACGTGGGTTTTTGCCTGCTGACTATCAATGCTGCTGTTTCTAGAAACTCCATGTCTTGCCTGCATCCGGGAGGACGCGTTCTCCGGCGCGGTGTCCTTGCTCTCGGCCCTCCTAAACCGCACTGTCGCGTGTGCACGTTTATGGCAGAGATGGGTGATCCCACACCCCGTGCTTTCCTGCCAAGCCTCAGAATCCTGGTCACGTGCGGTGGCCGGGCAGCCACACGTGGCCAGTCGGAGCTGATGCTGGGATGGAAACCGTTTGGTGTCATGCCTCTGACCCCCACTCCTTCCCGATGATTCGAGGATCCGGTGGGCTGGGGGGTTCCTCTCTTTGCAGTGACGCTTCCTACGCACTTTTCGCCTATTAGAGTGCCTGTCAGTAGCTCCCTTTTTACATATGCAGGTCCAAACACTGCCTCTAGACGTCCATCCGACTGACACAATGTTTTATGATTCTAAAATGAAAATTAAAAAAAAAGAGTTTGTCAGATAGATATTTGCCAAGTAAGCCTTCCAGTTATTAAGTCAGAGCTGGACGGATTCCCTGGACGTCATGGCTCTAACAGACCATGTGAGCCCCTAGGTCAAGGATTTTTAATCTTCAGGGGGCATCAAAGTGCCTGGTTTTCACTTCAGATCTGCAGATTCAGCACCTGCAGGGGTGTTGGCCTGGGCACGTTTTTGGGAGGGGGGAGGAAGAGCCGCAATTGCGCAGGTGGTCCCCATCTGTTCTGGGAGTTGAGAGCGCTCTGCCCTTGGGGAGCGTGCTCAGGATTTGCCCCTTTTTGGGTGCTGTCCAGACTGGTGGGGCGGCTGCAGGAATAGGGGGGATGCTGGAGCCAGGATGTGGAGGAGTTCTTTCTTTCTTTCTTT
>NC_043712.1:81223791-81239416 GCF_006229205.1 Suricata suricatta
CCTTCCCCTTCCTCCTCCCCTTCCCCTTCTCCTTCCCTTTCTTCTCCTTCCCCTTCTCCTTCTCCTTCTCCTTCCCCTTCCCCTTCTTCTCCTTCTCCTCCTTCTCCCTTTAGTTTCAAGAGCTTTCTTAATGAGAGAGACAGAGCAAAAGCAGGGGAGGGGCAGAGAGTGAGAGGGACACAGAATCCCAAGCAGGCTCCAGGCTCTGAGCTGTCAGCACAGAGCCTGACGTGGGGCTCCAACCCATGAACTGTGAGATCATAACCTGAGCTGAAGTTGGATGCTTAACCAACTGAGCCACCCAGGTGCCCCAAAACCTAGTCTTTTAAAACCTTTTTCAATCCTATTTTTATTTAGAGAGCGTGAGTGAGTGGGGGCAGAGGGGCAGAGGGAAGGAGAGAGAGTGAGAGAGAGACCATCTCAAGCAGCCTCCACACAGCACGGAGCCTGACACGGGCTTGATCCCACTACCCGGATATCATGACCTGAGCAGAAACGAAGAATCGGACGCTTAACCGACTGAGCCACCCAGGCGCCCCCCAACCCCCATTTAAAATTGGTTTTCGGAGGGATAGAGATGTGGGTCCAGGACCTTTGTAAACTTTACAAGAAATAAACCTTGTGAACATTGATTTTATAATGTCTTGCAGACATTAATTCCATCCAGCTGCTTGTTTAGCAAGGTGAGTTCACATGCCCTGCCCGTCCCTAGTCCCAGACGCCCGGGGATGGAGCTGCTCCCTCCCGTAGTCTGTTTCAGCGTCTTCCTGCGGCTTTCACAAGTGGGCGTGGCTTCGACGCTGCTCCACGCATGAAGCCCAGTCATGGCGTTAAACTCACCCTGTGCCAGTCTGTGCCCTGTCAGGCCGACAGACCACTACTTATGCCTGTAAGAACTGTCTGCGTAGGTCTGCTCGGCGATATGGTCTCTCCCTCACGCCCTGAGCCCACCTGATAGAGGCAGTTTTTTTTTTTTTTTAACTTTTTCTAATGTTTATTTATTTATTTTTTTTTGAGAGAGAGAGAGAAAGCGTGAGCAGGGGAGGGTCAGAGAGAGAGGGAGACACAGAATCGGAAGCAGGCTCCAGGCTCTGAGCTGTCAGCACAGAGCCCGACGCGGGGCTCGAACCCACAAACGGTGATCATGACCTGAGCCAAAGCCGGTCACTCAACCGACTGAGCCACCCAGGCGCCCCTGATAGAGGCAGGTGGAGTCTCTGAGTTACTTAGCCTGTTGCCTCAACCGTCCTCTGGATGTTGTCTTAGTAAGAGCTTGTGCGACAGATAGAATTCTATTTCTCAAACACATTAGAATGATCTCGCCATGGCTTGGAATCATGGAGAGCTATCAGATACGGACAGAAAATTCTTCTTACAAGTTTCCTGGCAGATGAATAAAAAAGAAGTCATTGCCTACAAAGGGAGGAAACTTTTTAAGGAATTTTCCAGTGTTGAGTAGATTGGGTGGTAGAAACTTCAGGAGAGTGGAAAAAAATGGAGTCATAGAAATGCCTTTTAGGGGCACCTGGTGGCTCAGTTGGTTAAGCGTCCGACTTCGGCTCAGGTCATAATCTTACAGTTTGTGGGCTTGAGCCCCGCATCGGGCTCTGTGCTGACAACTCAGAGCCTGGAGCCTGTCTTAGGATTCTGTGTCTCCCTTTCTCTCTGGCCCTCCCCTGCTCATGCTGTCTCTCTCTCTCAAAAATAAATAAACCAAAAAAAAAAAAAAAAAAAAAAGAAAGAAATGCCTTTTAAAGCCCACTAAGATCCGCTTTCACAGGGGCAGGGAATGAATGCAGAGTATTATGGGCGGCTCTTCCCTCCATTCTGGTTTTTGTGTAAGCAGCTGCCCAGAATTTCACCATGACTCCACCAAAGCTGACTTGGACTGAGATTAATTACTTCTTGGTTGGATGAGACTCGAAGTGAAGGTAGGCCTGGCACCAAGGTCCCTGAAGACGGCTATCAGGTAGCATAGTAGCATAAAGCCAGCGGCAGCACGTGAAAAAGTCAGTCCTGTCACTCCTCAGTAACTTCATTTCACGTGAGAAATTGCATTCCCCACTTCCCTTATGAGAGCACTGTAACTACCGAATACTTTGTAAGTAGCCGATTTTGCCCATTTTCATGAGCAAGTTTGCCAGCAATAAGAAATAGACATGAAATGGTCAGCACCTCTGAGAAAGTCTCCTTCCCCAAGCCAGGCATGCAGACTTCGTATTTTTCATATCAGTTTAATCAGTTTTGCAGTATTTAGACTAAATTTACAACTGAAGTTAAAGCGAATTGTACTTTTAGCAAGCTTGTAAATTCTGTCTAATTTATATCAAGTATCAGAAATTTGTTTAATAAAACTTCAATACTTTACAAACATGGGGGAAACCAAATGTGGAGTTAATGTCATTATGATATAAATTTCTCAAAATCCCTAGATAAAATTTCATGTTTAGGAATTAATAGCTTCCTAGAAAATATCATATATACAATGTGAATTTTTAAGTGAATACTCTAAAATTTCATATATTATTTTCCAGGTACTACATAGGATGATCAGAGTTTCTTCTATTTCCCTTTGCCTTTTCTTTTTTAAACAGAGGAATTATTTAAAACAAAACCAAAAAACGTTCCCTGTAGCAGAAGTAACAGAATTATAATTATCTGAGCCTACCAAATACATAACATACCCCCATAGCAATGAATGCTTACAATTCTGGGATGTGGGAAAAATGGAAATCATTTTTTTGTGTTACAGAATCTGTATTCCAAAATGGTTTTTAAACCACTTTTTGCTCTTATGAAGAAGTATTTGGGAAGCTCCAAAGGACTCAAGAATCTTTCTCAGCACAGGCTAAATGCATGGGTTCTTCTCCTCTTTCAGTTTTGAATGATCAGCATGCTCAAATTTAGGTTTAAAAACCAGTATACACATTCCCTCCCTCCAATAACTAAGAATTGGTGTTCTCAAGCTTGCCTTTTAAAAAAGTCATTGGTTGAATGGGGTTTATGCGTGAAAAATTTCTCCCCAGAAGGATAATATTTTTGGAAAGGAGTTAAAACAGGGCTTTGAATGAAGGCATGTGTGTGAGCGAATGTGCAGGGCAAAGAGGTTGTAATTGACAGGTCCCTTCTGTGGCGTAAAAGTCACCACTACAGTAACTGTACGCTCCCCTCAATTAAGCAGTGTGACTTGACTTCAAACATGTTTGAAATTCAGGAACTGTGATCCTGTAGGCAGAAAGGAAAATTAAAACATCTTATGCGAGTAAGTTCACTGATTTGAAAAATGTTTTATCTTCAGTCAGGAACAGGCGTGTCAGGAAGATTAAAAAAAATGTTTTAAGACACCAATAATCCACAGAGACAAATAAAAAATAAAAAAGGAAGACATGACAATGAAACTCCGCATCTGGTTGACATTTAAATAAAGCTGCCAGAGTACAAACAAATTTCAGGACAACAACTCTGGCGACATATTTTTTAAAGAGTGCAGAAAAGAAATACTTGGCGGAGAAAATCTTAACACCACATGTGAAGGAACCATCAATATTTATTGCATTATAGATTTGCCAAATGACGTGGCGCATCTGGGAACAGTATAGAGAGTGCCGTGACTGGAACCCGGTGTGTGCTTTCACATATTGGCTGGGTGTTCAGGCCAGATCTGGTGCTTTTGGAAGAGATAAGCGAAGTCCACGGACTTTGTAACTCTTTAGCAGATCAAAGTTAAGTGTGCAGACGTCTGTGTGCACTGTGCAAGTTGGGATGAGAACCATTGTAGAAAAGAACACAACAGAACCCTGTTCTTTGAGACCCTGGGCGTTCTGTTTATGTGAACTCAGTGCAGGCAAAGCTGGGTTAGGCTGGGCTCGGGAGCGTTTTTATTAGTGGGCACAGTAAAATTCCCAGAGCGGGGAGGAGCCCAGCAGGTGCCTACTTCCAAATTCAAGGCTACTTCCAGGCCCTTACAGAGTGACAAACCTAAACCTTGGAGGGAGTAATGAATTACTGTTTGTTTTAGAAGTCTTCCACGTTGGTGAGAAAAGCAGGCTGCAAGGAATCCGTTACTAGACTGGAGAATCTAGAGCCCTGATACACTTCTGCCACCCGTGTCTCTGTCCCCAGTCCACTGGCATCAGGCCAGGTGTCCAGACAGTAATTTTGCTAGAATGATTTGTCACAAGGTTGTGAATTCTAGCAAGTATCAGACCTGAGGCCCAAGAAATGCCATCCACGTGGTACACCCATTCAGCCAATGGGGCTTCAGCTTTCATGGACAGACGTGCCAAGGACTTTCTCAAGAATCTTCTGAACAGGGAGGGGCAGAAAAAAATGGCCCATGACAGCTGCTAATTCTGGCTAATGGATATACAGATATTATATATCCAAATGGATATATGGTTAGCATGGATATTATACAATTGGATTATAGTAATGGATATTTTACTATTTGGCCTACTTTTGTATATTATTTAAAATTTTCATAATTTAAGTAAGAAGGGGAAAGAAGCTGCTCCGCTTCTAGTTTCAGCTGGAAATCAGCCTTAGCAGATAGAGATAAAGCAGAGGAAGGCGACCCTCTTCTTTCCCACACAATGGCACAGCGTTTCTTTGGAAGAGAAATGAAAAGTACTTGGGTCGGCCTGTTTATTTAGCAAGGTTTTATTACCTTTCTGCCTCCCTCCTGCTTTTATTTTGTTTTTTGTTATTTACATTTTTATTTATTTTTGAGAGACAGAGAGAGACAGAGCATGAGCAGGGCAGGGACAGAGAGAGAAAGAGACACAGAATCTGAAGCACGCTCCAGGCTCTGAGCTAGCGGTCAGCACAGAGCCCAACGCGGGGCTCGAACTCACGAACCGTGAGATCATGACCTGAGCAGAAGTCGGGCACTCAACCGACTGAGCCACCCAGGCGCCCCCTCCTGCTTTTGAAAAAGGGAGTAAATATTTCCTTCTCAGTGCTTCTGCAGGGATAAAGAAATCTGTGTAAACATTCCATAGCTTGGTTCTGTGTTGGCCATAAGGGAGGTAAGGCATTAGATTTTTGTGTTTGGTGGATGAAGGAACATAATGCAGTTTCATTTGAGAGAAGGAAATTGCTTAAACAATCGTTAATAGGGGCGCCTGGGTGGCTCAGTTGGTTGAGAGGCTGATTTCAGCTCAGGTCATGATCTCACAGTACGTGTGTTCGAGCCCTGCACCGGGCTCTGTGCTGACAGCTAGCTCAGAGCCTGGAGCCTGCTTCAGATTCTGTGTCTCCCTCTCTCTCTGCCCCTCCCCTGCTCACACTGTCTCTCTCTGTCTCTCAAAAATAAAAAGCATTAAAAAAATTTTAAACAATCATTAATAACATGCATCTGCCCTTTCCCTCTGAGGCCTGTCACTAACAGCATCTTATTTGATCTTATCAACTTGCTCCAGGACATGAGGGTCCTGATTTGAAAGTGAGCAGCCTAAGATGAGGGGGAGCCTCAATACCTCTTATCCTCAAAATGGTTTATGATTTTCAAAGAATTCTAAATATTTTTCTGAACTTAGGACACCACTGGTAAAGGCAAGGAAAAATATTTAATTTTTTAAATGTTTTATTTTTGAGAGGGAGAGAGACAAAGTGTCAGTGGGTGAGCTGTAGGGAGGGAGAATCCGAAGCAGGCTCCAGGCTCCGAGCTATCAGCACAGAGCCCGATCCAGGGCTCGAACTCACGAGCTGTGAGATCATGACCTGAGCCGAAGTCGGATGCCCAACCGACTGAGCCACCCAGGCGCCCCGGAAAAATATTTATTATCCCCATTTTACAAGCAAGCAACTGAGGCTTAGAGAGGTTAAGTGACTTGCCCAAGACTTCTCGGGTCTTCTATGCTTTCAGAGGGCCCAAGATTGGTCTACGCAGCTTCCTGTAATGTTTGCATTATGTGGCCACCTTGGATCATTTGCTACCACCAACTTTTGGTGTTTCTCACTGGCTACAAAGTGAAATTCTGAAAATCTGTTCCTTACCAGAAATGCGCTTTGCCCTGTGCTCCTTAGGGCAGTCTCTGCAGGGAGAGACTTGCAAAGTAGAAATAGTACGGTACGGGGAGGGGGGAGAAGGGCTGAGAATGAGGATATGGAAGAGGCTGGACAGTGGCTTGCCAACTGTGTGTGTGGAGTTCAAGAATGGCTCCTCTTGGAAGTAAAACTTGGAGGTGTGGGCAGGTGGGGGGCTGGTTTCCAGCAGAAGCAGCTGGGACTTGGTCCCTTCTCGGTAGGGCCCCTCTGGCTAACTCCTGGAGGAGTTAGAATGGGTGGCTTCCAGGTCAGGGCTGGGTTCTGTGGTCCTGACCCTGTGCTCTGGCAGAACTGGCTCCGTCACCTGCACAGTGAAGAGGTGGCGTGAGTCCACAACGCTATGTGGGAAGGCTCTGTCTGGTACAGAGCCTGACAACGGGGGACCCTCCATAATTGCCATCCTTTCTTCTTTCCTTCCTGGCAAAATAGTCCCAAGAATCTGTTCTTCCGAGGAGGTGCTTAAAGGCTGAAAGAGCAATCAGAGCCCCAAGGGAAGCGAGCACATGGTCCCCACCGTCTTCCCTTCCTCTGCCTGTGACTTTAAACTTCCAAACCAGACTGAACCTAGGTCTATAGCAGATCTTTGTTTAACATAAAATAAAGTCATCAATCAAGGGAGCAAGGAATTTTATATCAGAATTGAAATACTGTTATTATTGACCGTCATAACAATATTTCGCCATGGGGCTATCTGTGGTATATAAAAATAAGGAATGAAATTTCTCGATTAAAGAAAACAAACGTCCAAAGCAGTCGCTGTTCGAGGTGATCGCTGAGCCTCCCGGAGAAGCGGGCGGGGGCGAGGACTGAACCCCGCGGCCGCTCGGTTCCCAACCGGTCTGGGTCTCAGGCCTGAGCGCCCGCTCCACAGCGCCCCCGCGCGCCTCCTGCCGCAGGGAGGAAGAACCTGCCACCGGCTTCTCTGAAGCTGGGTCCCGGCGCAGCGACCCCGCCCCAGGGGTCGCTAATGTTTGGCAATGCAATCGCCTCGGGCCACTAGACGCTGGGAGAGGATCAAAGCATTCTTGCCGGGCCCGAAGCGCCCGGGGTTGCACTTTTGTGAGCCTGGCCTCACCCCGCCAATAAATTTTTCTGTGAAAGAAGGAGCAGGCGTGGAGGGCCAAGATCGAGGAGCTCGTGGTCGTGAGGAGGGGACGGGAGTGTCATGCACCTGTGCTCCTGGCGCGTTAAATCAGTATGAAGCGAGTGACATTTCCCCCTTGCTTGCCCGCTCCGAACTGCTCCTCTACCTGCTTTAGAACACCCGCCGGCTCTGTAGGGTCAGCGTTTTCAAAGAGAGTTTCCTCCTGGCTCTTAAAGTTTACGGAGCACTTTGTAATAAGGGCGGGCCGCGGAGCGCGGGGCTTTTGTCTCTCCCTGTCCCTCCCCCTCTTCCCCACACACCTCTCTGGAGAGACCTTCACACAGGCCATTTCCATTTCCTCACCCCACCTAGAGGTATTAAAAAATATATAGGACATAGCTGTAGAGGTGGTTTGTTTCAACTTCAGGCCTTTCATTTTGCAGAATAACAGATGGGAGCCTAAGAGACTGAGGGTGAGGAAGGTGGCCCAAGGTCAAGGGTTACTTTAGTTGGCAAAACCAAGTACAGGACAAGAAATCCCTAGAGAGCCTTACTACCTTTCTTCTCCCCTTCACTACCTATTTCATAGACGGAAAGAATCCCAGAACCATCTCAGGCAGGTCAAGTACTTTGTAGAAGTGTCTGCGTTTTCGCCACTTCGAGGCACAGCAATGGCACCTGCAGTAACTTGGGTGTAGGGACAGTTGATTGCTATCCGCATGAAGACAAAGACAGAGCCAAGTACAGTGTGAGCCTCTCTTCCTACTCAGCCCCTCCCCACCCCCAGTCCCTCAGACACCCTGGTGCATCTGAGCTGTGCAGTTTACTCTGTTGGAGTCCTTTGCCAGGTTGGGGTGGAGCTTGAGCATAGAGATGTTTCTGGTAGAAATGGGGAGCAATCCCTCCTTCTAGTCAAGACACTTCAGAGAGACCTCCTGGGGCTAACAGCGAAGGAAATGTTTTGGCTCTCCGCAAAGCCCAGCCTCAGACCCCAGAGGGGGCATATCACACAGAACAGCCATAGGAAGGCCCTGGTAAATTTCTGCTTAAAACCCTAGTTTAGAACCTGTGCGAGTTGTGAGAGGCCTCTTGGTCACTGAATGAATCCTCACTGGGTCTGGGCTTCTTTGTGAAACCATGTTCCCCTCTTTCACTAGTTGACAGAATTTTTTAAAATTTGTTTTCACAGTTTTGATTAGCATTCTGAGTAGAGATGATCAATCTTAGAAGTGTGGTGGGACCGAAATACCACCAAGACTTCAAAATCAACCCTAAAGCTCCTTTCTTTTCTTTTTTTCCTTTTTACAAAGTCTTTTTTAAAAAATGAGTATTTATTTTGAAAGAGAGGGAGAGGGGAAGAGGGAGAGAAAGACATACACACAGAATCCGAAGCAGGCTTCAGGCGCTGAGCTGCCAGCACAGAGCCTGATGCAGGGCTCAAACCCACAAACCGCAAGATCATGACCTGAGCCGAAGCCGGATGCCTAACCAGCTGGGCCACCAGGAGCCCCGAAAGTTTGTTTCTAATTATTTCCCCCCTTCTCTTCCTCTTATTCTACTTGGACTTTTTTTTTCATGCCCTTGATCTTCTCACCATGAGCCCTGAGTCCGACAACAGAAGTTAAATCTGGTATCGCCTTTGAGGTTTGAGAGAGAACTTGGAAATCACTGAGTTTTACCCCTTCACTTTAAGTCAAGGCATCTGAGGCCTAGCGAGGTGAAACAATTTGCCCGACGCCTGCTACACATGGATGAAATTAAATTTTCACCATAGCGCCTGACCCCTCCCTGCTCCGCGTCCTCCTCTCTCTCTTGATTACTCTCTACTTGGTATAGTTGGGCTGTGGGGAAAATATTGAGAGCGACTTGAGCATGGATAAAAACCTGCCCCCTCCAAAAGTTAGAGCCCAATATGGGATAGGAGTAAGGGGTAGGAAGCTCTCGGGGTTAAGGGTTTCCTGTTTCAGTTAGTCATGAGGCCCCCTAGGGGCCGCAGGAGGAGCTGGAGGCCCCGTGCGCAGGCGCACAGACACAGGGCCTCCTGATGTGGTAAGAGGCCTTCCGTCCTCCGATGGAAGGCAGCCATAGCAAGTAGCAAGGATACCGACCCTGGGGTGGAACCCAGACTCCACTATCACTCTTGAGTCTGTACCTCCCCTGACGACCATTTGGAACGGGTACTGAGAAGTCAAGGAGGTCTGCGGTTGCCTCATCTCCTAGCTGCGACTTGACCCTGCAGTGAATTGAGCCACATTCCCAGCCTGGGGCAGACAGGCTGGCAGAGCTGGGCAGCAGGGTTGCTTCACAGTGAGGACATCAGACTCCATATCCCGCTGTAAAGGGCACTTAAAAAAATTGTATGAATGCGTCAAGCCAAAGAAGTTACTGTGGCCCCTTTGCTCCCGTACAGCCTCTATGTAGCTGTGTGTCTCCCTAGCAAATTCCATGAGCGTCTCTGAGCCTCAGTTTTCTTTCCATTTGTTAAGCCAGGGGCCTGGGCTAATCACGTTCCCCCGCGGTTTCAAATGCCTGTGATTTAAACCCTGCTTCATATGGAGGAGGGATGAGAACCCAGATCGCAGTGTCCTTTTGTTCAGCTTTTTTTTTTTTTTTTTTGGACGCGCAGAGCAAGGGAAGGGAGGACAGTTATCTTCCAAAAGCTGTCCCCCTCCCATTGCTTGTGACAGGTCGTATATTTGATTACGCAAAGCAAATTGGGAAATCATCTCTCTGCAATCCCATCTGGGATTATTTATTTCTCCGCGTCCACAGCCGGTCAAAGTTGTGAGAGGATACAATGTTAAAAGTAGCTTCCCGCGAGAGGAGGTGGATTCAAGTTCATCTCTAGAGAAACCAGAGCCCATACACCCGCCGCAGCAAAGCACTTCTGTGAGACCCAGGAGTTTCCAAAAGGCATTCACCACCCCAGGCGCTCCAGGCAGGTTGATCACCAGCTGGTGACTCAGGCTGGTGGTGGTGCGGGTGGGCAAGGTTCCTGCCGGCCCGGCCCCCCTCTCCAGGCCTGGCAAGCTGGAAAGTCGAGCGCAATGGGGAGGAAGGAGATGGGGCTTCGAATTTTCCCTGGCCTCGGACTTTCCGCAGGCTGGTTCGCCGACTTAAAAATAACCTCAAACTAATACAAGTGACAACTTGCAGGTACTCCAGGTTCTGGATGGCCGGTCACCGAGCCAGGGGAGGAATCTACAGCATCTTGTGCTCTGAGGTTCGCCCCACTTCGTAGCTGGGGAGGGCGAGGCGCCAGAGGGAGGTGGAGGATCTTCCTCGCTACTACCCGGCCTGGGAGGGGCAGACCAGGCATCTTCAACCCCGTCTGCCAACTCGGGAACGCTCGGCCTCCCAGAAAACGGTGCGCGGCCCGCTACCCTCAAGGCACAGGGCGAGAGTGGACGGGCCGGGCCGGGGAAGCCAAGCGCCCCCGAGCCGCCACCGAGCCGGCGTGGCCCCCGGGCGGCGGGCACTCGCTGCCAGCAGGGTGCGCCTCCAAAGCACCGGCCCGCGGGAGCCGATCCGAAACGCGCTCCCCCCCCTTTTTTTCTTCTTCCTTTTCTTTTGCGAAGGGTATTTGAAGAAAAAAAGAAAGCCACCCTTATCAAGAAAAAGATAAAAAAGACATTCCCTCTTCCGCTTTGTGGTTCAAGTTCCCTTGCTTGATTTTCGAAAGATCTTCACACCGGTAGTTCCGAGCTGAGCGGGCCCCGGGAGGGGTGTGGGTGAGAGAGATTTGGGGGAAAGGGAGAGGGAAGTAGAGCGAGAAGCGCTGGGCACCTAAAGACACAAGATCCCGTAGCGCCCCCCTCCCACGCCCCAGGCCGGCGCACGGAGTCGCTGGGGCGGCCCGCTGCGTTGCCGTTTACAGGAAGGACTCCGAATTGAACTTGGTAATTTGGTGTCGGTTTGCCACGCAAAGGACTACTGTTCCCCCACCTAACAGGTCCTCAGGCCACAGCTGACCCCGTTTTGGAGAGGAACCCGCAGAAAGGAGCTGGCTTCCCCGCGCCCTCTCCTTTCAGTCAAGCTTGTGAGGCCGGGCCCTCCCCGAGCTGCGTAGACGCCGCTTCTGTAAATTCATGAAGCTGCTCGACTAGGTCAAGACTCTTCTCATTGTTACCGAATTTTCAGAAGGACTATGCCCAGGAAGGCCCCTCTTCCCATTTTGCAGATGAGACAGCCGAGGCGCAGAAAAATAACTGACCAAGATCACGCAGTCAGAGGAACAACCCCCTTAGAGCCCCGGCTCTCCGATGCTTTGTGCTTCAGCACGTTTAATGCGCTAACCAGTTTGTGCACCCTTAGATTCCTTTTTAATTTTCCCAGGAAAATGAATATAATTTCATCCCTCAGACTTCCTGAAGCTCATCCAGGCTAAAAAAAAAATGCCTTTCCCCACTCCTCCCCCCCACTTCACTTCTTAGCAATTGTAGGGATTGTGATTCTCTGGGGGGCCTTCAGGGCCAGGGAATGGAGTGTGATTCAACTGGATCGCCATTACAGCTGCTTGCCTCCGAGTGGTAGATGGGGTGCAGGGAAGGCGAGGGGGAAAGTGGGGGTGAGGGGGGACTCCTGGAGAAGGCCACGGAGGTATAGAGGAAGCGGGGGGGGGGGGGAGGCTGTCCTGGAGGTTTCTGCCAGGGGCGGGTGAGTGCTGAGAAGAGAAAGGCCCTGGGCCCACCCACCTGACACCCGGGGGCCCAATCCCTCCAGCACAAGGAGGGCGCCGCCTCCGCACGTCCGCCAGACACTGCACCGGGGAAGGCCGGTCCAGCTGACACACGTTCTCAGGGTTTGCTCCGCGTTCCTGCGCCGCTGTCCTTCGGTCCCCGTACCTCCCCCACCCCCAGCCCTCCCTCTCCGTCCTGGTTTCGCCCGCCCGCGTGGTTTACTGCACACAAATCCCTCTGGTTTCCTCCCTGTATCGCAACTTCTACAACTCCAGCTAGTTCAAGGATGTTTGGGTTATTTTCTGTTTAGGATACTGCCACTCTAAGCCCCTTTGCCCTCCTGTTTCTTCCCGGTGCCCCTTCCCCTTAATGTATTACCCCTCCCCCCAATTAGCAAACCTACTTTCTTGATGTTGTTTCTTAATAATCAAAATAACTAGTGAAGGGCTAATGATCCCCCTCCCCCAAAGCAATAAACAAAATAAAAGCCCAGGGTGCCAACCGTGTGCACACAAGGCCAGCTCTGGGTGAGGTTTGTAGTTCACTTTCACGTCGTAGAGAAGCATTAAAATGCGTGTTTGCAAAAGCAGAAATGTAGCTAGCAGGAGTAGACGCAGAAAAAAACCCCCTACAATAGTTGATAAAAACGTGCTGTGTCCTGTTACAGGAGGGTTGCTCCTGTGCCCCTCCTGGGGAGGGGAGTGGGGGAAGAAAATAAAAAAACGCGGACGCTTTGTGAATTTTTCTGGTTGGGAGCGAAGGGTTTCGGGAAGTTTCTGAGACTCAAGAGCAGAGGCCAACCAGTTCCATTGCTCTCAGGGAGACCACTGCGTGGTCCAGGGCTCCTCTTTGAACCTCACAGTTTCGTCGTTGGAAAAATGGGGGAAAATAACGCATTTCTGCTGTGGTCAGAATTTCAAATGCTCTAACGTAGATGAACAAATGCAGTTCGAAGAGTATAAAGAACTACGCAAAAGGTGATAAAACTGCTGTTATGAGGTGCTGCTAAGAGAGAGGCAGAAGGGTCTTGCGTGACTCTTTGCCCCAGTCTGAGCGCACAGAGCTCCCAGATTACCCTCTGAGACGCCCAGAGCGACTGAGCAGGCTCCTGAAATAAGCAGAACTTCTTTGCTTCCTTTACTGGACAATGCAAGAGGCTCTGGGGAGAAGCATCCGCGCACAGGGAAACCCCCGTGTCTGGTTACCAGGAGAGAGCTTTCCGACTCCGCCAAAGGGCTGGGAATACCTGCGCGTCCTGCCGGCCGATCGCCTTACTTCCTTAGTGATTCCTAAAATGCTGCCTTCCCCCCGCTCAGAACTTGGCTACTTAACTTCTTTCCCCCGTTCCGAGAAAAGAAACGTTAAAATCAGTT
This sequence comes from Suricata suricatta, assembly GCF_006229205.1. Taxonomy (NCBI): domain Eukaryota; kingdom Metazoa; phylum Chordata; class Mammalia; order Carnivora; family Herpestidae; genus Suricata; species Suricata suricatta. The sequence continues at coordinate 81,236,976 of NC_043712.1, forward strand.
CAGCAGTTCCCTTCCTTTAACGCAAATTTATCGCAGGCCTACTGTGTGCTCAGTGCAGTAGCACTCAATCTCCCACTCTGTCTCCAAACCGATCCCGAGAGGCATTGATTATTTAAAGGGGTGACTAGACACGCCGCCTAAGCGATTTTAAATTCATTTCAAGAAATAAAATGAAGCGTTGGATTAGGGGACTAATTCTTTCTTAAATATGTTGGAAATTTAACGGATTAAACATTTGTGTAAGGGATTTTTGAGAGACCGTAGAAAGTATTTTTTCCTTATAAATACACTCATGCATACTAAAAAAAGTCATTTAAAAATATTTTTTAAAAGCTTCGTTTAAAAACATGCTTAGAGTGGATATGTCGCACCTCAATCTCTAATTAGCATGTGTTTCCTTTCCCCTCCATAAAAGGTAGCAGTAATTGACATGCGGGTGGGGGGGAATGTAAGTGACGTCGGTGACTTGGCGACCCGCGGGCCTCACTGGTAAGATGAAAGTTACAGAGGAGCTTCTTTGCACTTCAAGATTGAGCGGCGCTAGCCACAAAAATATCTACAGATCATTTGTCCGCCAGCCTGGCGCTGTGGTGGTGCAAGGTAACCACTGATTTAGTCTTGCAGGAGAAAGTAGGATGCAACGAGCGGTGTCCCCTATTAGAGAGGCCTCATTTCCACCCCCAACTTTGGGTTAATTATTGAGTCGCAGAAATACTGGATGTGCTGATAACGTAGAGACCAACACCAGTCTTTCCGACCGCTGCCTTGACTATTACCTTCTCTGGTAAACACTGGGATTCGCAAGAGTGTGTTTCCTATTGTCCACGAGACAAATGGCGACTTCACTCACCCGAGCAGACGCCGTCACACTTCGGGTTTAGCGCTGGGCTAGACAACCCGGCTGCACCGAACACTGCGCGGGTGGATTCGGGAGGAGCGCTGGAGGGAGGGGCGCGACGGTCGCCAGGAGGCGGAGAGCGCTAGGCCGGCGCGCCTCGGCCAATCAGCGTGCACACCGCCTGACAACCGTCCAATTAGAGGGCGCGGTGCTCGGGGCCCCGAGCGGATAATACTAGGAAAGGGAGCAGAGGCTGGCTATTGCAGCAAGGGGCGCTGCGCCGCACGCAGCTGCGTAGGCCCTCCGGGAGAGCCCGAGATCTGAGGCCAGGGCCGCTCAACCTTCCCGCCGAGATTGGGTCACAGGAAGCTGAAAGCAGCTCCTGCAAGGTGAAGCGCTCGGGACTGCCAAGGACGGATCAGAACCTGGCGGAGGCTGGGATGTGCGGGGCGAGGCCGCTGTGGACTTGATTCATCTTCTTCACCTATCCCCCAGCCCCCGTACTTCCCGTCCACTGGGCTCTGAGCCTCCGGCTGTCAGCCCCCGATTTCGTGGCAGGGTGTGACGACCCCGATTTCTGTTTGCAAGCACAGCCAGCAGCCCAAAAGCCAGGTCCTAAAGCTGGATATCTTTTGCTTCGGCTGCTAGCTCGGGCCACAAGAGTCTTGGTGAGTGCTGTGATATCGCTCCGGGTGTCAGGAAGGGCAAAATCGCCTTTCCTTAGCTTTTCTATTTTATTTGGATGTCATGCCTTAAAGAGCAAACCATGCCCGATGTATATGGAGACCTGCGCAGCTCAGCCCTGCGAGGCTCACGCATTATTGATGTTGGGAGGGCTTCTGCAGCTCCGTGCGCGGTGGACTTACGGGGCTCTGACAGAAGTACACTTTTTGGTTTTGAGTTGATTATTTGCTAGCGGTGGGGGGCATGAGAGGACCGCTCCAGGCTCAAAAGGGGGTCCCTGTAGTGGTGTAAGAGCAGGAGGCATTTGAGAGGCGTAGGATGGCACTTCGCTGGGTCTGGAAGGGCCCCTTGTGATCCAAAGGAAAGTAACTCTCCCTTTGATATGTTCATATTCATCATGGCCCTGGGAGTTGGGTATGGGGAAGCCTGATAAGCGGCCTAGACTGGCCTAGTTGGACACAATACTTTTGTGTGTGTGATTAGTGCGTTACCCGGGGACTTGTCCCGAAAGCGGGTGTAAGCAGCAGAGAGGTCCGTGGTTAAAGGTCAGGTGCCCCTGGAGCACCTAGAATCAGCAGATAAAAACCTTGCTGAGCTGGGAGTTTCTGGGGGCCCTAAAGATACAAGAAACGCAGCGTGGTGTAGATGTGAGGGACGCGCAGAGAACAGGGCTCCTCACAGGGCCAGAGGCCCTAGACCTGGAGCTCCGGGCTCTTGGCTGGGGTTGGTGCCTGACGGTGGTCGGTGCGTCTTCGGGTCTTTCCGTGTCCCCCCCCCCCCATCCCCAGGGCGCAGGAGACCGAGCGTAGGCCGGAGCCCCAGCGCCGCGCGCCATGGCCGACCGGCCCGCGGGCCCGGCGGCCGGGGACTGGGAGATCGACGTGGAGAGCCTGGAGCTGGAGGAGGACGGCCGGGGACC
>NC_043712.1:81239516-81327226 GCF_006229205.1 Suricata suricatta
GCGCAAGCTCAGCCGCACGCCCAAGTGCGCGCGCTGCCGCAACCACGGCGTGGTGTCCTGCCTCAAGGGCCACAAGCGCTTCTGCCGCTGGCGCGACTGCCAGTGCGCCAACTGCCTGCTGGTGGTGGAGCGCCAGCGCGTCATGGCCGCCCAGGTGGCGCTCCGGAGGCAGCAGGCCACCGAGGTGCGTGCCCGCCGGGCCCGGGGTCGCGCCTCGCGGGGACGTCCGGCCGCCGTGGGGGTCGGGCTGGGAAGGGACGGAGCTGCCTCCTCCCCTCCGGGCGAGGGCCGCGGCGTCCGGCGCGCCTGGGGACGGGTGGCGGAGACACTAATCCGGTCCCGGTGCCTTGCGGGGTCGGGGCGGGGAGGAAGCCGCGGGAGTGGCGGGGGAACTTGGCCAAAGACACTTTGTAATTTTAAAAGCAGGCAGACAGGGCTTGAGAGTGGTTTGGGGCCCTTTTGGGAAAGCTATTTTATCTTTTACGTGTTAAGGTTTATTTTGATGGTGTTGGGCGGGGGGCAGTGGTGGCTGCAGTCTCTGTGTTACTAGTGCTGTTCTTGAAAAAGAACCGCGCAGCTTCTGCTGTCAAAGGGAGAGGCAGAAAGTGCTGCCCATTTTAGAGAAACCGAAGGTGGCATGGGAAGTTAGGGGTTCGTAGGCCTGTGTCCTGAAGCCATAAGCTTCTGACCTAAGCTAAGGGACCGGTGGAGGAGTCCCTGATGCCTCCTAAGGGGGCGGTGCGGGGGTGGGGTGCTCTTTAGGGGTGAGGCTTTTCTGGACCTTCAGTTTTCCCGTGTCCATGTGTTCCTGCACTGGAGAGCTCAGAGCCAGGGAGGCTGCGGGGGGACGGGGGTCCCCACTTAACAGATTTAGGGCCTGGGAAGATTTTTGCTTTTCCTTTTTGGCTTGGAGGGACTGGGGAGGGGTTCATGTACACACCAGAAGCAGTGACCCTAATGGAAAAGCTTCCCAAAGGCCCCGGAGAGTGCGCTGGATCCCCGAGTGGTGTTCTCGCTCAGGGCTGGGTCTCCTGCTTGAGGCACTTTGCACCGTGGGCTCCTGCATCCCTCAAGGGTCCCTCAGCCTTCAGGGCGGGACTGGGGTGTAGAAGGATCCACCGACCAAGAGGTGCCGGCGGGAGCAAAGTCGGGTTTCCCCTTGTCCCCTGTCCCAGGCGGCCTCTGTGGGTTTTTTTCCTCCCCTTCAGGTATTCCAGGCTCCCAGTGTGTTTGGCCAGACCTGGGAGGGTGAGAGAGACAGGTTCTCTCATACCTCTCCCTCAATCCCCTGCACTCCATGCAGCTGCCTTACTGCTAGGAGAAACCAACTTGACCTCACTGCTCAATGGCAGGCTATGGGCACCTTTGCCCATACCTCTGGGGCCTGGGACACAGCAACCCCCTCCCCCCCCCCCTGCAGCTCTCCTTCAGGGCCTGGCTCCTACGGTCTTGACTGTGGGATGTCCCCCAACTTCTCCCCGTGGGATGAATCTGGGGTGACCCCATCAAAATGACCCCAAAGAAAATCCACCTCACTGCCCATCAACTGATGTAGCTCATTGCCCTGGATTTAAGGGATGCTGATGTGAATTTATTTAGAATCATTTTTACATGGGGTGGGAAAATACATTTAGAACGGGGAGGGTTACTGATGCCCCTTCCTTCTTCTGATTTCTTCTGGGGCATTCTTGATTATGTTTCTTGTGTTTTCAGGACAAGAAGGGGCTTTCCGGGAAACCGAATAATTTCGAGCGCAAAGCCGTGTATCAGAGGCAAGTGAGGGCGCCCAGTTTGCTGGCCAAAAGCATTTTAGAAGGTAAAGCAATGCAGAATTATCCTTCGGCCTTTTAAACCAAGTTCGGAGGGCTTCCCATACTCACACATATGACGTTTTTATTAACCTGTGAAGGAGCAGTCTGAGGGGAGGGTATTTTTCATTAGGAAGTTTTGCTCTAGGGAGGAAATCAGGGTGTGGGGAAATGGATCTCACATACCTATTGAGGTTCTGGTCTCTGGTAATTTTGTTGTCTGCATAATAGTTGTAGTCTAGTTAATAGGTAAGGAGTTAACATGAGTGCTTTTGAAATCTGCCCTAGTGTGAGGGCTGTGCACAGATACACTGCCACCTGGTCATGGACCGGGCAAGGAAATAAATCAAAAACAAATTCTTTGGTGGTAGTTGAAGCTAGAGTAAATCAATGAAGAGTTGAATGGCTACTCACGCCAATAAGATCTCTAGTCCAACAGATCCGTCATGTAATATCACTCTTTTTCATTGTGTTCTGTTCCTTTCCGGATCAGCTACCTCAGGGTGGTTATTCTAGCCCTCAGTTTACTGTTTCTTATTTCTAACAGTCGAGATTGTAAAATCTGGAAAAGGTTTTGAATCAAACAAGAGAAGTGGAGGTTCAATTTGCATTCGAATGGCATGCATTCTGTCTCTCTACCAAGTTTTCGCTTATTCTAAAGCTTGGGGATACATTAAGGTTTCTTATAATATCACTGCTTTTTAAAAGCAACTCTCTTTGGGGATGGGATTTATTGATCTGATGAACAATATATTGATTACCTTTCACCATTTAAATAAAGGAAAGTTTATATTCTAATCGCTGCTCCTTCATAAGATTCAGGTAGAAAAGCAGGTTTTTTTTTTTTTTTTTAAAGTAGATATTTGAATTCTGTTTCTTCTCTTGTGGCTTTTGAATTGAGTTGGTTCTAGACAGGTTGTAGAGTTTGTGTCTTAACCCCGTGCGGTACACTTCTAACCCTAGAATGGTTTTGCGTGCGTTAAAAATGAATTTGGTTGCAAACTGGGTAAACAGATTTATAGCCGTAGGGGCCACACGGATAAATTGAAAAGGTGCCAAAAGCAACCTGAGAAGCAGGTGGGAGAAATGGAATAGTAAATTCAAGTAAATAACTTCCTGGCAAAAACTTACCATAGAAATGGAAACATTAATTTTCAAATTTGATTTTATTTGCAAATGAGGGCAATGGGCTTGTCACTCTGTAAACACAAATGTCACAATGGATCCTTCAAACAAATTCTCTAGTACCGAGTGCTTGGGGACCGTGAAATACTCAAAGCGTTTTATGCGGCCAGGATTTCTGTTTATGCCGTGCTCCTCTTTCGTTTTTAAAATCTCTGTCCTTGTTCATGACATGTGCAATGACTTTATATTGTAAGGATCGCCTGCTCAGCCATTTTGGGAACCGGCCAACACGGTTGGGAAAAAGGCTTTAGACCAGTTATTTTCAATAGACCCGGAATCTCCTCTCCTGCCTTTAGTTTGTTTATACTGCAAGTCTGGGGGAGGGGCCCTGGTGAAATTGTTCTCAGGAGAATCTGTTTGACTAGTTAACAGCTCTTTTCAATTCTCTGTGCTTCCTTGTGTCCTTAGTCTTTTCTGTTTTTCTCCTCGCTAATCTGCTGTCACTTTCTCTTTTTTCCTAGTTCTCCTTGGATTATTCTACACCTGTAACAATGTCCATAATGAACCGTCTTTAGAAAATAACAATGCCGTCAGCTTTAGGTATAGATGCCTTTTTTTAATAATGGAAAAAGATGACACGGATAGTAATAAAACATTGACTGAAGCAAGAGGAGCAGACTTGTCTCTTAATGTGTAGGAACCTGGGAAGTAGATTAAACTTTCAGCCAGTGAAGTGTGCCTCTAAAGCTAAACAAACAAACCCGTAATGACCAAAAACAACAATCACAAAAAGTTACAACCTGGATCTCCTGCTCCCCAAAGAGAACTCTTTCCAGTTGAACCCATACTTTGGCTTTCTGTGTAAATTATTAACGTTTTAGAACCGTAAACTGCTCCTGTTCTTGTTCTGCCCACTTGCGGTGTTTCTGTTACCTTCTGGGTTTCCAGATTTTTCTTCCCTAGTTGTTTAATCTCTTTCCTGTGCAATGCTTGCTTATTTTAGGCTACCGCCCAATTCCAGCAGAGACTTATGTGGGAGGGAGCTTACCCCTGCCTCCCCCGGTAAGTGACCGGATGAGGAAAAGGCGAGCCTTTGCTGACAAAGAGTTGGAGAACATTATGCTGGAGAGAGAATATAAAGAAAGGGAGATGCTGGAAGCATCCCAAGCTGCTGCCTTGTTCCTGCCCAACCGTATGGTGCAGGGACCCGAGTATAACTCCTACAAAAGTGCCTACAGCCCCACCGCAGTAGAGCTGCCAAACAAGGACTTCTGCAATTTTCTGCCCACCTGCCTTGATCTAACCATGCAGTATTCAGGTTCCGGGAATATGGAACTCATCTCTTCCAACGTCAGTGTGGCTACAACTTACCGACAGTATCCTTTGTCCTCAAGATTTTTGGTTTGGCCCAAGTGTGGCCCCATTAGTGACACTCTTCTTTATCAGCAATGCCTGCTAAACGCCACCACCTCGGTGCAAGCCCTGAAACCTGGGGGCAGCTGGGACCTGAAGGGAGTGCGAGTCCAGGAGGCCCTTGCTGCAGAGCAGGACGTGATGCCACCCAAACTGGAAGGCTCGCTGGTGTCGCCTCATGCGGAGGTCCCGACCTCCAGAAACGACCTTCAGGGTCACCAGGGCGTCCCTGAGAGGTCTGCGTTTTCCCCACCCCGATGGAATTTCTCTCCCGTTGTTGACACGGACTCCCTGGCGGCTCAAGGGCACGTCTTAACCAAGATCAGCAAAGAAAGCACCAGGCACCCTATGCCACTTAAACATAATCCACTCCATTCATTATTCCAGCAAACTCGTAATGACACATCAGGCCCTGAGCTGAAAACACCATTTGTCAAAGGGGCCTTTGAAGACGCCCCTAAGAAACCCAGGGAGTGTTTAGTCAGAGAGAACCCGAAGTACACGTTTACAATAGATAGGTACGGGAAAGACCTTTTCGTCGCCAAGCAAGTTGGGACAAAACTCTCTGTGAATGAACCCCTGTCATTTTCCGTCGAGTCTATTCTGAAGAGGCCTTCATCTGCCATCACTCATGTCTCTCAGTGAACGGCTGCTCACACGAGAAGCTGTATTTTCTGCCGTCGCGGAGGATTCTTACCAGTTGCTAATTTTTTTTTTTTTGAGAAAAACGGTTGATGTTTGTATAAAGAAATTTCTAATGTAAATGGGGATGATTTAAGAAAATGATATATATTCATATGCATGTACTTTTTCTCGCCACATAAATATATTTAAATTTAAACATGGAAATTGCTTATGTGCAAATTGTAAAGTCCCACGCTTTACACAACATCTCAAAAAGCAATAAAGTTGACACTGTCTTCTAAAAAGACCCAGTGTTTGTGGAAGTACCAGTTGTCTTTGTCTAGGTGAAAAATTAGTGTCCATGAAATGATTTCGTTTATTTTTCTAGGATTTGGTGTATTTTCAAGCGCTCTTAATGATCAGTGGGGGTCACGGGAAGCGCCTTATAATGCCTTAGTTTTGCATTTTGGAGGATGGGGAAATTTCGCTACTTAAGATTGAGGCAAAAATAGCTTTATGGAGAACACAGAGCAGATGTGCATGTCTGTAGAGTCATAATTTCACATGATTGGACAAAGTAGAATTAATTTGCAGGGAAATCGAGTTTGAGGTCTCATTTATATCATGACCTGGCTTCTTGGGACGGATGTCTTTTAGCTCTGAGTCCTAGTTTCCTTTCCTGATTGTGATGTGTACTTGCGGCCTCAAGCTTCCATTCTAGATTGAACTTTCTCTGAGTTCTAGGTTGCTGGGGGCGGGGGGAGGTCACAGAGCTGGTCCACTTGTAAGGTGCAGTTGGTTCAAAGCATCATAGTGTATGGTTGAACCCTGTCTCAGCCCTGTGTTATTTCACTGTCTCCTCAGGGCTGGTGACAGCAGGCATTGATTGATTTATTTTATTCTTTTATTTTATTTTTTGGCTCTTTCTTGTGTTTACTTGTTTATACTTTATTTATTTATTTATTTTTAATATAACTTATTGTCAAATTGGCTATCATAACAGTGTTTACAGTGTGCTCTTGGTTTTGGGGGTAGATTCCCGTGATTCATCGCTTACATACAACACCCAGTGCTCATCCTGACAAGTGCCCTCCTCCATGTCCATCACCTATTTCCCCCTCTCTCTCTTACCCCCCCATCAACCCTGTTTGTTCTCTGTATTTAAGAGTCTTCTGATGGTTTGCCTCTCTCCCTCTCTGTTTATAATTTTTCCCCTTCTCTTCCCCCATGGTCTTCTGTTAAGTTTCTCAAGATCCACATATGAGTGAAAACATGTGATATATGTTTTTGACTGATCTCATTCAGGATAATACCCTCCAGTTCCATCCGTGTTGCTGCAAAATGGCAGCCCACCGTTTGCCGAAGCCTGCAGTGTTCGTCACATCGTGAGGATGGTGGCCTCTTGAGTCTTAACCACCCCTGCCTTCTAGTTTTGAGTTCCTCATTACCTTCTAGTTTTGCTCAATAAAATGTTGACTGTTGTTCTATACGATGGACAAAATGAGAGGGAGACGTTTATGAGAGTGTTACATTAATCTCTGAGACCGCATCTGTGGACCCCAGATGTCACAATCAATTCAACACAGAAAATCCAGAGCCAAATATCCCACCTTGAGTTTTGTGATGAAGTAAGTTGTTACTTCCAATTCTTCTCTCACTTGGGGAACAAGAGCCCTGGCTGGGCATGTGGGATGTGCCAAGAAGTTTGGCAATTTAAAGAGTTTCTGTCTTGCTCTGGAAAGCGTTTTAAAATTACTTAAAAATGGTTTTGCTACTGATGAGCTCATGTAAACCTCCAGGGGTTCTCTGAATTGTTGCTTAAAATTAGAATCGGTTTCAAAAACAACAAGCCAAACCTTAGATTGATTTCCAGTTTGTACTTGTAAAATAATACTTGGTTTTATTGAGTCAAATTTACTTAGTTTTACTCTTGCAAAAGCCAGAGCAAGTGGAAGTTTGCCAGAGGAAAAGAAAATGAAAGAGGGCAGGGCTCCCAATGACTGTTGAAGATTATTTTCATTAAGTGGAAATATGTTTTCCAGCCATGAATGCCCTGGTGTCAGAGACAGGATCTAACTTCACTCACCTCCCTCCCCCCAGTCATCTTTGTTTTATCTATATGGTTGTTCATTTTTGTCTCCTTATTAGGAATCTATGTTGTGTCCACTGTTAAGTGTAAACTTAACATTCAGTCTAACAGCTGCAGAGGTAGTGGGGAAACACATCACAATAAACTGTGTTAAAAAAATTCCAAGAAGAAGCCCTTCTTTTTATTTATTTTTTATTTTTGTAATGTTTAATTTTGAGAGAGACAGTGACACAGAGCACGAGTTGGGGAGCAGCACAGAGACGGGGAGACTCAGAATCCAAAGCAGGCTCCAGGTTCTGAGCTGTCAGCACAGAGCCGACATGCGGCTTGAACCCACGAATCATGAGATCATAACCTGAGCCGAAGTCAGATGCTTAACTGACTGAGCCACCCAGGTGCCCCAAGAAGAAGCCTTTGGTAACCCAAACACGGATTTCCTCTCTTTTTTACTCTATATTAGTATTTTGGATACTTACATTAGCCAATCTCCCCCGTATTGTGTCCAGTGAACATTTTGCGACATCATTTCTGTCCTCTATCATTTTATTTTTATTTTTTTTTAGATTAAAAATTTTTTTTTTAACATTTATTTATTATTGAGAAACAAAGAGAGACAGAGCATGAACATGGGAGGGGCAGAGAGAGGGGGAGACAGAATTCAAAGCAGGCTCCAGGCTCTGAGCTAGGGGTCAGCACAGAACCTGACGTGGGGCTCGAACCCACGAGCAGTGAGATCATGACCTGAGCTGAAGTCAGACCCTCAACCGGCTGAGCTACCCAGGTGCCCCTATCATTTTAATCTCATTAAGTGAATCCAGTTGTCTATGGGTTTTCATGGTTTTTCTCACATTACCAGTGGCCAGAATTTTTTTGTTCTTGAACATTTATAAGGGTGGGCACTTTCGTTGGTGAGTTATTATTATATTGTGCGTTAATTCTGCTATCATGATGAGTTCTTGGGATTTCAAACGTGCCATCAGCCACTCCGTGAGAGATTTGTGCTTGTTTAAATCATTTTACTTTGACCACAGCCACTGTTTGAGTCCATGGACTCTTCAAAGAACGTTGTCATCGACATATTAAATCAAATTTGTGGATCAGTATCAGCATTTCCTATGTTCAGAGCTATAAATGGATTTGGCTTTAATTATTTTTAAGAATGTAAAGAAGAATAAAACATGGATCTTTTCCTTGATTTAACTCTCCATGTAATAATGCAGCATATTTTTCTTCCATCTCCATTGGTCAAACATTATGTTTGCTCAGTTAGCAGTGATGGACGGTTTACACCAGTGCTTCCCAAACTGTGATAGACCGTGAATAACGTGGGGATCTTGATAAATGCAGATTCTGCTTTTCTGTAGCTCTGGGGAAGGGCCTGAGATTCTACTTTCTAACCCCCCACCCCCATGAGATGCTGACGTTGCTGGTCTTCAGCCCACACTTTGAGTAGCAAATGTTTTCCATATTTCTGTTAGTTCGGTGCACGTTTAATACACTCTTCTGTGGATTTTGAGTTCAAATGCAACGGAGTTATCATTAATAATTTAATATATGGGAATAATAATAAGAAAAACCTATTTTCCTCTGAATCCACAGAATGTACATCAAGGGTGAGTCATAATGTAAAATGGGTTTGGTGATTATGAAGCACCAATGAAGCATCATCAGTTGCAACAAGTGCACCACTCCGGTGGGAGATTTGTTAACGGGGGAGGCTTTGCATGAGTTGGGGTAGTGTGGGGGGGGACCGTGGCTATGGAAAAATCCCTGTATCTTTCTCTGAATTTTGCCGTGAACTTAAAACTATTCTAAAAAAAAGAAAGAAAAACCAACACGAACCTAGGCGTAGTTATAAAGGAGAAAAATTGCTTTCCTCTCTCTTTTTTTCAAAACTAGAAGACCTTTTAATTTGGTCAAAAAGAAACTACATTTTTGTGGGGTGCCTGGGTGGCTCAGTCAGTTAAGCAACCAACTCTTGGTTTCGGCTCAGGTCGTGACCTCATGGTTGGTGGGATTGAGCCCCATGTTGGGCTCACAGGTGCTAACAGGACCGAGCCTGCTTGGGATTCTCTCTCTCTCTTTCTCTCTCTCTCTCTGCCCCTTCCCCCACTTTCACTAGGGAGCGCACACTCACATTCTGTCTCTCTCAAAATAAGTAAGTTAACTTAAAAAAGGTTTTATTTTAAACTGTGGTAAAATACACATCACATAAAATGTACCATTATAACCAGTTTTAAGGTACAGGTCATTGATGTTAAAGATATTTACCCTATTGTGCAACTATTAGCACCATCTATCTCCAGAACTCTTTTCATCTTGCAAAACTCTGTGCTCATTACACAGTAAGTCCCTCCCCATCCTGCTCCTGGAAACTGTCCCTACACTTGATGCATTTGACTACTGTAGGCGCCTCACATTGAGTGGAACCATTCTCTCTTTATCCTTCTGCAGTGGGCTTATTTCACGTAGAACAATGTATTCGAGGTTACAGCATATGTGAAAATTCCTTCCTTTTTAAAGTTGAATCACATTCCATTGTATAGACCTCACTTTGTCTTTTCCTTTCATCTCTCGGTGGCTACTTGGGTTGCTTCCATCTTTTGGCTTCCGTGAATAGTGCTACTATGAACCCGGGCTTGCAAATATGCCTTCACTTAGTCCTTACTTCCCGATTTCACCTTCTTGTATCTTCAGGAACTCCGTTTTTGTCAAGTATATATCCCTCCCACACTAACCACCTGCCCCCCGGGGTGTGGATCTAACCAAGGCAACCCCACTCTGCCCAGAGGCTCTAATATCAGCTCTGCACTTTTTGATGTGGTTTAAGTGAGTGTCTTATCACATCATCTGCATTTAAAAGCTTAACTCCAATTGTGGAATGAAGGACTTGCATTCAGGAACTTTCTGGAATTCCTTCTGCCAAGTGTCTGCAGGGCTAAAGCACAGAGAAGCGGCTGAGGGTCAGGATAAAGAAGAAAAGAGAACCCACAGTTTCTTATAGAATAATGATGTTACTTAGTATCAAGTCTGGGTTTTATTCTGGTGATGGAATTCTGACTGGCCCACCTGATTTTATTTATTTTTGGGTTAACTGTTTTTGTTTTTATTCTAGGTCTGTGAGTTCAGGCTTATTTCTTTCTAGGATCCCATCTGTAGAGCTGCGAGGGCTTTAGACCGCTGGACCCTGAAATACGTAAGCTCTGTCCACTTGTACTTATTTTAATGTTTGCACCAAGCTTTTATCACATTCTACCACCCTTCGTTATTTTGGTTTTTACCTTGTTGTATCTGAACACACTTAGGGCGTGTTGAATAGAGAGAGCTGGAAATAGGTTGGTATTTGGTGTGATGGTAAATGTGCATCATAATATTTAACATGTGTTCAGTGCCTGCTGATTTACAGAACACATTCACATTTATTAACCCTTCTGTTCCTTGTGTAAATTCGGTATAAGAATGGCAGATGGCCACATAATGAATTTAATCTACATCTCTGTGTGTGGACACAAATTTGGGGAATTTTTTCCCCAAGATACAATATGACTTGGTTTGATCTACTTTTAAGATTTTTAATGTAAATGTTATACATTATACACACACACACATATGTATTTATATAGATATATACAATATTGCCTGCTTGCCTATATTTTTATATAGAAATATTTAGATATCTGTAATAACTTCATAAAGTAACATGCGTACACACACACACGGTTTCATGAAGTTGTGAGAACATCTGAGATAAAGGATGAGAAAGAGAACCTACTGGCGAGTCACAACTGACTGACAGCCCCAGCTGTCAGACCTTCCCGTCCACTGTGGTGTTCAGGCCAAGGCCACACGTCCCCTGGCAGCTTCCAGCAAATGACAGTAGAGCAGGGCTGCTGGAACGGAGCACTTTCTGCCCTGATATGGGACGCTTCTACCAGGCATCTTTGGCTGGGGGGCTCCCTACCCAAGTATTTCATTAGGGATGGTTGAGAGACCTAAAAACTAGCGCCTCTATTATATGCCTGGGGTTCAATCAAGAAATAAGACAGAAGACTTGGTGTTTGGGGATTAGAATATACCTTCCCTTCTCTCATGACTGATTATGATTATACTGAGAAGGACTTATATCCAGGAGCAAGGACACTTCTTGAGTTGATCTCTAAAAGTAACCTCGGGGCTGATCTCTAATACTAAGCCCCAGGATGAGTTAGACTTACCCACCTGACTTACAGTCAGCAGTGGTCCCCACACCTCTCCTGCATGCAGAGAGTGACTGGGTGTCTCTCTTCCCTGATGCATGTTGGCTCTTGAAAGGAAGGGAAGAAGGAATAGGCAGAGTTCCCCATCCCCCTTGCTCTGTCCCAAACGTGCTTTTGACTTAATATGCATTATGTTATGTTCTTTGTTTTGGACTGAGGTTAATCCAAAGGCCATATACCCTTAAGTTTTATGACTGCAATCAGAGTTTATGTTGTTGCTGAAGATAAAAGCTAGAGGATGGGGAATGGGGTGACCGCTTCATATGTGCAAGTAGGCTAACAGCTATATGCATTTTGTAGAACAAAACAGAAACCAGGAGAAATGACTCATTTACCTCAGATGGAACCTAACACATTATGCATGACATTCTGGCAAGCACTGAAGTCTCATTTCACTAATGAGTACATCATTTGATATTGTTAAGTAGCATGACCCAAAGGGTTTCTCATATCAGCCATCATCACATTGTTTTAATGGGATATCCTCATGAAAAGTTATCATAGGAATGTACTTGAGATGTTGTGAGGTCATTAAGACCAACTAATATCATTTCCTTTTTGATAGCATTTTTAGGGAGGAATCAAGGGAATACCATAGACTACATGTATCTCATTTTAGCAAGGCATTTGACAAAATCTTTCATGGTAGAGAATTATGGACAGAAAACAGTGAAGTCAGGTGGATTTGTAGTTGTTTGAACAGATACTTTCAAAAGGCATTGAGTAGTAAGTCAATGCCAATTTTGAAGAAGGTTTTTAGTCTTACGACCTATAGGTCTTCTTGTTTTGGATCCTGGTTAGCAAATGAAGATATAACCGGTATATTGTCAATATGTAGAAGACATTAGGTTGGGAGGTGTGACCACTATGTTGATGGCAGAATTGGGCTTCTCCTGGGACCATACATCAATTGGACAATCTCATATTTGATTTAAGATAACTGACACCCAATTATGAAACTCTATGTCGAGGGAGAGCTGACTTGACATTAGTTTATGTGAAAATGATCTGGAGTCATAGGGAATTGCAAAGATCAAAAGGAAGCAAGAATGAATCATGGCTATTGGTAATTACTAGTGCAAACTTGGATTCTTTTAATAGAGTCTCCAAGATGAAGGGGAAGGCTAACTATTGTGTATTCCTCCGCACTCCACCGCACTCTGCCCGACCCCGCCACCGCCCTTGGTCAGAGCACATCTGGGAATTTATGTCCAGTTCTGGACATTATTTCTTAAATGAGGACACGGATGGACTTGATTCCATAGGAGAAGTGGAACTAAGGATAAGGATGGTGAAAGACCTTCACATCTCTCTAGAAATGTTACATGTCTAATTATAGACAGTAAGGACACTGGGGATGATGTTCTGGAGAAGAGACATCTTATGGGAAAAGTGCTTGGTTTGTGGCTTCATATTATTCTATTCATCAGTTAAGGTCCATTGGGAATCTCTAGAAGAAGCAATCAGGCCTGAGTATGTTATAGGGAGTGATATACAGCTCAGTTAAAAGGAGACTGTCTTCAGTTTGAGTTGTCTATGATCGGACTGGTCTGCCTTGTAACAAGTGTACTTGGAGGCCTTCACATGGGACACAGAAGGAAGCCTTGCATTGGACATGACATTGAGTTAGCCAGCAGAGACCCTGCTTCATTTATCTTTGTGTCCCACATCCTACCATACAATTGACTGTTAGGTGAGTGAGGAGAATATTTTTCAACTCTAATAATTCCTGGTTTTATGACAGATCACCTATAAACAGGATTAGATGAAAGTATATTTTTGTTCTTTTAAAAGATGGAACAAAGAAACGACTCACTGACTATCTTAAATCACATATCACTGTAAATAAGCACATTGCAGGCTTATTCCATATAATCCCAATTTGAGCAATGAAAATTCTCAAAAATGTCTAGATTGGATAAATGCCCTAACTTAGTTGATTTTTTTTCCTCATGTGCTATTTTTTGTTTTTTTTCTTTTTCATTCCAGAAACATTTACTGAGTGCTTTTTGAGGTTTTGTGACATGGAAAGACCCATTATAAATAAGCAATTAGTTTGTGTTTGAATGAAATTAATTTTATATATGGCTTCTTAGGATTAATTGGACTAAGACTATTGTCTCTATGATAATAATTCAAAAGTGGCTTCTCTGCTTTAGCTACTTTGATACTTGGTCAATTTTGATTGAAAATTATATTTAGTCTGGTTACAAAAATAAAAGGGATTTGATATTATTGATTTAGATTAAATCTGAGTCTGCCTAAGCGTAGGGAAATAGAAATTCAGTTTTACTTCGTATTGTGTGGATGAATCGAGTGAGTACTGTTTTTATTTAATTCAATAAACATTTACTAAGCACCCACACTGGGCTGGGTAATGTTGAGCTCTGAGACATGAGACAACTAAGACACAGCTTTCAAAAACTGATGTCTCAAGATTAATTCAGATTACATTCACAATTTCTCTCCTTCTGCCCTTTTGCCTCCCTATTTCCCCTATCCCCTCCTTTGAGAGAATCCACAGCTATTTCCTGTCATTTCAGGCATGGATTATTTGGATGTGACTCAGCTCTGTTTTATTCTCTCTTTTTTAATTTCAATCAGAGCTTTTTAAATGACACTTGTAGACTCAGGAGTTCCATTGCAGGAAAACAGTGGGTTTGGCCTCAGTTGCCCCAGTTTCCTATAAAACTCAAGCTTGGTGACAATGGCCCTAAAATCAGCAAAGGACCATCATTCTTCAATGAACACACTAATGCAATGAAGGACTCACTGTGATTCACAAACCAGAAAACACCCAAATGTTTAATGCATGAAATACGGCAAAATCCCAGTGAAAAATAAACACAAACCCCCCCCAGCACTGTCTTCTGAGATAATATATGTGAAGATTCAGGACAGGCAGAGAGCAGGTGGATAAAGAATAGAGACATGTGATTGTGTGATTGTTCATGGAATGTAGTTCAGTTCGGTTACCATTTACTGAGAATGTTCTACCCGTCAGACACATGCCAGGTGCTGGGCTCATGTGGTTTCTTAGGTTCTGTTAAGTAGAAAAAACACCACCCAAAGCTCCAGAGGCCTACTTATTTTTAAAAATAACAGCTTAAGGAGAGATAGCTAAGGAAGGTGAGACACTTGATCCTAAGCAGGTCTCACGAAGACTGGAACATGGTCTGGGCACTGGAAGGTGATTCAGCCTGGTGGAGCAGACTGACTTTCTTGTTGTGCCCTCTTGGCAGGGAAAGGCATGACTTATGGCGAGTACCAGAAACTGCTAATTGTTTGGTATCCACACTTGTCTTTAAAAGCAGAGTCCTTGTTTTACTCAGACTGGTGACATGCCCGGCTACAAGGCAGCATTCCCCAGCGTCATGTGCGTCTTGGTGTGGCAATTGAGATGCAGGTGCACAGCCTTGGGTGACGTCGGGAAATGATGACCAGGGCGGACTACCACAACAGGAAGGAGAACCTTTGGATTTTTTCTCTTTTGCCATCTTTATTCCTGGAGTTTGAAATTCTGGTAGCATCTTACGACCTTGGGGTTGGCAGCCACGTACAAAGGAGGTTGGAGCAGAGAAATCAAAGGAGCCAGGATGCCTGTTCATATGAGAATCTGCTATTCTAGCTCTAGATTGTTTTCCTCTGTTTGATCATCTTTTTTGAGAGACAGTAACTCTTTATGTGCATGAGCTCTTGTCATTGGCTCTTGGTTATGAACAGCTGAATATAATTCCTCCTGATAGGGGCGGGCTCTTCCATTCTGATGAGGAAGCGTCTGCTGTCTACAGCTGCTTTTCCTCTGGCTCCCAGTCTATCTTCTCTATTTTTTCCCCCATCATGGCTTCTCTCTACTAATATCTCTATGTGCATCTTTTGGCTTCTTTCTTTACCATCTATTGTCATACTGTAAGCTTTCCATTCAAGCCTGATAGTAGGGTCTGATGAATTCAGTTAATTCCTGTTGTCTTCTTTCTGCCAAGTCTTATAGGTGACATATATTACCTGGTGTCTGTGGGGAGTCACGTGGTGTAAGCCATGGCAGTCTCTCGTATGAAACCCCTCACCAGAATCCCGGATGTAGTAGGCTCTTAGACTATAATCAATATTTCTGCCAAATTAATTTCATAGATGAGTAAGATGTGGTCCCTGCACTCTAGGAGCTCAGAGTCTCCTTCAGGAGAAGCACCTATACCCTTCAGGCTTTTTTTCTTGCAAAACCCATTTCTAACTATAAGTCAAATAAAAACAACAGTCAAAACAGCGAACACTTATTGTATTCTTTGGTTTTTGTCTGACATTTTGCACGCATTATTTTACTTCATCCACACAAAGTTTAACTTGTGAAGTAGGTAAAATAGTTCCCTTCCCTTTACATCTAAGGATACAGGGTTGGAGAAGTGAAGCAGCTAGCTGAGGACCCTTACATCCGGGGAGTGAATTTAGAGAAGAACACCAGGTCTCTGGAACCAGTGTCTTGTGCCATCTCCTAGAAATGAAAAATGGCTCATTTTCATGACAACATCTCGGTGTAGGAGGAAGGATGTGGGATGGAGAGGTGGGGACCTCAGTGCTAACCCATCTCTTCCTCTCTCTGTCCTTTTCCTCTTCTAGACCTCAGATCGTTTTCCATCTGTAAGACAGGGAGTAGATGAAACGGGCCTGAGTTTAAATCCTGGCTGGGCCACGTGCTTGTCAGACGGCAGGAAGACCCTCAGAACCATCAGACTGTGGCGGCGGCTCTGGCCACTCTATTCAGCTTGGGCTCATTAATCCTCTGGGAAGAGACCTTTTAAAAGAATCCACTTCATGTAGAATGGATCTAAATTGTCCAGGGGACATCTGAGGCATGAACCAGAAGATGTGTTCTAAGAAGCGTATCGTAATGCTGCAAAGCCCACACCTGGAAACAGACAAGGCTCAGAGCAACTGCATCAGCGCTAGTCCGCCTTTTACATGGGATTTCCCCTCCTTTTCCTCCTCACGTACGTGACCAGTGTTCTTAATGTGAGGCTGTTCCCTGATCGCTTCCAGGAGGCTGCATGGCAAACGGGAATGCATACGGGCGTGTACCAGTCAGAGTTCCCCAGAGAAGCAGAACTGGTAGGAGATACATCCACATCTGTCTCCCTCCATCTATACCTGCTTATATGGATGTTTATTAGGAGGAACTGGTTGATGAGATTATGGACACCGAGAAGTTCATGGTCTGCCGGCTGCAAGCTGCAAGCCCAGGAAAGCTGGTGGTGTCATTTAATCTGAGTCTGAAGGCCAGTGAACCAGGGCAGCCAATGGTAGAAATCTCAGTCTGAAGGCCCGAGAAGGTGACAGGGGACGTCCCAGGTCAAGCAGAGAGGCAGGAAAAAAGGAGCAGGTTTTCCTTCCTCTGTCTTTTGTTCTCCTCAGGTCCTTAATGGATTGGATCCTGTCCACCTACACTGAGAAGGCATTGGATTGAATCCACAGACTCAAGCACTAATCTCATTGGGAAACATCCTCACAGACACACCCAGAAATACTGCTTTATCTCGGCACCCCTTGGCTTAGCCAGATTGACAAACAAAATTAACCATCGCGAATCTGCCCCTGTCAGTTTGGCACCCACTCAATCTCCAAATGAAGTTATTAACAAGGTCCTAATGGTGTCTAACATGAGACATCTATCCTGTGTACCACCAAAACTGGACTAGCCCCTTCCTTAGAAGAGGAGGTGAAGTCCTTGAGTGCTGAGTACTCTTCTGGATATCCAGTAACTGAAATACGGTGATGATGTAAAATTAGCAGCCCTAAACCACTACGATACAAAACCAGTCCATCTTATGTTACATGATAAGGGAGTAAGAGAGGCAGGAAAACAAAGATGATATCTACATATGTGTATACACACAAATGTACGCATTGCAAAACAAGTGACAGGTGGAAATATTCATGACACTGCCTGTGAACAGGGAGGGCTACCTTCGACCTGCCAGGAAGGTAGACCCCAGCCAGAGGTGGCAGCTGCTGTGGCTGTGGCCACGTTACCACATCATCACTGTTGATAATCTACTCTGCGTTAGGACCCGCTGTGCATCTAATGTTGCAAAGCAGCCCTTGCAGGGGCCAGGACCCAAGAATCAAGTCGAGGTGTTAGAGAACATGGTGGATTTAAAGTCAGGTGATCTGTACTTTAATTTTTTAACAGTTTGATTGAGATGAAGTTCATACACCACACAATTCACATACTTGAAGTGTGCACTGCATTGGCTTTTAGCATATTCAAAGTTGTGTGACCATCCCCACCATTAGTTCTAGAACATTCTCATTAGTCCCCTAAGCCCTGCACCCCTTAAATGTCATTCCCAAGTTTTACATTCCCTGAGCCCCGGTCGACCATGAATCTACTTCTGTCTGTATAGATTTGTGTAATCTGGACTTTCCATATAGATGTACTCACATAATGTGTGGTCCTTGGTGACTGGCTTCTTTCATCTAGCCTGATGTTTTCAAGATTCATCCACGTTGTAACATCTATCAGTACTTGAGTCCTTGTTATGGAAGAATAAAATTTCCTTGTATATACATAAGACATTTAGTTTATTCATCAGTTGGTAGACATTTGGCCTGTTTCCACCTTTTGGCTATTACGTATGAATATTCATGAATTAGTTTTTGTGTGAGCCTGTGTTTTCATTTCTCTTGGGTATCCATAACACTGTTTTTTTGAGACCTCTTTCCAAGATACCTACATCTCTATATAAGACCTTGTGCTCCCAAGCAGCTGTGAAGTTGGAAATAAGAATTTCCTGCAAGAACGTTACTTCTTGTTCCCTGTGTTGCACTACTACTGCCACTTTCCAAGACCAGAGATGGTGCCCCCTCAAACAGGGTGTCAAGATTGTACTCCACAGTCCTAAGCAGAAATGCCCCTAGTCTGACCACAGCAGAGCCCTGCTCTGCTTGGCTCCCTAGAACAATCAACTAGGGTAAATTATACAGAGAGGGCCCTGTTACTTACCTCTCTTCTGGCGTGCCAGCCCCCACTCTTGGGTTGTAATCCCACGGGCACAGTTAAATTCCCCAGTGAAATGAGCTACCCGGGGGTTTGTTGGGGCTATCCATTCCAGATACTCACACTCTCCTTCCCCAGTCCACTTCTCTACCCTCTCCCTAGCCTGAGTCCTTCACTCACCACTCCCCTGCATGACCCGAGTCTTTGCCTGCACTGCCTATGCATTTTCTGTTCTCAGAGAAGGAAACAGGTTTTCTCAGATCTGAGTAAAAAGGGCTTCTTTGCTAACACAGAACTGTTGGGAATAGTTAACATACGTAAAGGACTGAACTTTGTTGACTGGACTTTGGAATGGGTAAATGAGAAGTTAGGGAACTGAGGAGAATGAGGAGAACATTTCTGAGTCTGACTGAATGTGCTCTGATGAAAAGCTACCAGGAACTTTTCAAAGCAGTGGTCCCATTTAGTAGGAAAACTGTCAAGAAGCAGAACCTGTTTCACCAGTAATGTTATGGCTAATATTCAACATGAAACCCACAAAACAAAATCCTGCTTGTTTTCTTAGGAATATTACTATATAACTAGGATTCTACACCACACTAATACCTTGTAAAATGCAGAATCATACTAAAGTGAAAATGTATAATCATTTTAGGAGTGCCTGGGTGGGCTCAGTCAGTTAAGTGCCTGGCTCCTGATTTTGGCTCAGGTCATGATCTCACAGTTCATGGGTTCAAGCCCTGTGTTGGGCTCTGTGCTGACAGTGCAGATTCTGCTTGGAATTGTCTCTCTCTTTCTTTCTGCCACTGCCTGACTCATACTCTCTCTCTTAAAATAAATAAACTTAAAAAAAACCAAATAATCATTTTATCATTTGATGCAGGCTCACACCCACGAGCTATGAGATCATGACCTGAGTTGAAGTTGGAGGCTTAACTGAATGAGGCACCCAGGAGCCCCTCAAAACATTCTTTTTAGAATTTAATTTAAGAACTTGAGTATGTAATACATTGTCATAGTTCAAATTCCAAAGCATAAGAAAATGTATACAGTGAAATTTTGCCTTTCTACCCATGTCCCTTGACCACCTGGTTTATTCTTACAGTTGCAATCACTGTGTTTTTTCCAGAGAAATTCTTAAAGTATATACCGAAAATACTTACAGATGTTTTTCTTCCTCCTCTTTAATGCACGGGGTAGCAAATGACTCTTTCTTCATCAAATAATGTATCTTCAAGAACATTCAATATCAGTATATCTAGTCTCTGTCTTTTATTTGGAAGTACTACAATTTATTTAAATGTTCCACTATTGATGGGGACCTAGAATGTTGGAATTATTTTGCAGGATGATCAATACAGTCTTCAGTAACTTAACTGATTCCCAATTGGTGGTATTTTCATGTTCCACTCTGGAAATCAATATCACATGCTTTTGGTCATTAAGCTATTTTAGGATTGAAGATGTACAGAGTTTAACAAGGGCTCTTGATCAGCTTAACTGAAAAAAAAAAAATCATGATTCTTTGGGAGGTAATGGCCGGTCATTAGATGCTATTGATGCTTACCCAAGCTGTGGGCAAAACTATAGTGACTGCAAACAGATCCGTGGTTGCCAGGGGTCAAGGTGGTGGGAGTGACTCACTGAAGAGGGGCACAAAGGACATTTTGGAGGTGATGGAAAATGTTGTCTATCATGATTGTGACAGTGGTTATAAAAGTATATACATTGACTTGTACACTTAAAGTTAGTGAATTTTATTGCATGTAAATTATATCTCAATGAAGCTGATTTTAAGAAATTGGTATTTTCCCATTGGGCCAAATCAAAGACAGATTTTTCAAGAGTAGCATGTCACTGCTGTTATTCATTTTTTTCCTATACTGCCCAAAGTGAGAAAGTTTCAGTTTTCCTCAGAAGTAGTCATCACGGACTTTAGAGAGAAAGGCCAATGCATGCAATATTCCAAAAGGTTAGCATCTGGTCCTGTTACCATGGTTACTCCTAATCAGATACCATTGATCATTGATACCAGATTGGCCATTTTTAAGTCCAATCATGATGTCTAACTCCTGTCTAAATTGACACTACTCACAACTTTTGCCACTTTCCCCTTCGTTGGAAAACCACTGAGTTGGAGATGCAGATTTCACTTCTGAGTCCTGCTTCCCTTTTGGTTCTTTTGGCCCCAGGGAGTGGCGATCAGGTGTGGTCTCCTAGATCAGATAGCTACCTGGAATATGGATTAGCACGCTGCTCTGTTCAACTCTGGTAACCGAGGGAGAGATGTTCAGAAACTCTCATCAGGATATACAGCTTTTGTAAACTTTTGTGCAAGCTGCTAATTGCCTGTGTTTTTTGTTCTTGTCTTTAAGTGGAATTACATACACTCAATAGGGATGTGTCACACATATTATATTAGCTCCTATATTGCATGCACTCAATAATACAAGTTACCTTTAAATAGTTAGTAATTTTCCGTGTCTGTGATTTTCCAAAAATGGATTTCCCTGGTAGCTGTATTTTATGTTCTAACATGCTCTTTCTGTGAAAAAGTCGTTCAGCTCACAGCCCACCTTTGTTATAACATGGATGTCTGCTATCTCCTATCTTCCTTCCAAACATACTACTGATTTTTAAACAAGACATATTTTCCTAGATTACACTATTTCAAAACACTTAATCAGAATCCAGCATTCTTTCTGAGAAAGTATAGAAAGGCAATTTTTATATAATACATTACAAGAAAACTGTGGATCTGTAAGAGCATAAGAACAACTCCATTTTTTCCGTACCTTACTTTTTGCTAATGAATTAATAGCTGGAAATGGGTTACACTCAAGGTGAAGCCCACTGAGGATGAGAATGCCAGATATTAGATGTTCTCAAGCAGGGACGGTTGGAAATACACCTTTTATCCAGACTACTGCTGCAACTTTTAGGTCTTTTACTCCTGGGAAGACCCAAACCCTAATTATACAGAATAAACTTCACTGAAATGAAGGTGGGTATGAGGAAAGCATTTTCATGGTCCATTCATGCTTGTTCTCAAAATTCAGTCTAGTTTGAATAGTTTTGACTGTGAGTCCCACAGATTCAGGGCCCCTTTATTTCCTGTCATGGTGTAGACTGGAAGTTCAGCCTTGTAGAAATACCACCCCCTTCCCAAGGCTGTGGTGAGCCTGGGGAAAGAATGCTGTGCTTCACCTTCTACCTATGGGATTCTCTATTGGGTGATGTCTTAGAAACGCTTTGGGTGTGGGGGGCTCAGTTGGTTGAGGGTCCAACTTTGGGTCAGGTCATGATCTTGCAGTTTGTGAGTTTGAGCCCCACATCAGGCTCTGTGCTGACAGCTCAGAGCCTGGAGCCTGCTTTGGATTCTGTGTCTCCTTCCCTCTCTCTGTTCCTTCTCCACTTGGACTCTCTCTCTCTCAAAAATAAATAAAGATTAAAAAAAAAAGAAATGCTTTGGGTTGAGCAAGGAAATACAAATCAAAACTACAATGGCAAAAATTAACAACACAGGAAACAATAGGTGTTGATGAGTATGTGGAGAAAGGGGGAGCCTTAGACTGTCGTTGGAAATGCCGGTTGGTGCAGCCACCCTGGAACACAGTCTGGAGTTGCCTCCCAACGTTAAAAATATAACTACACTATGATCCAGCAATTGGACTACTAGGTATTTCCCGAAAGGATACAAAGTATTAATTTGAAGGAATACATGCACCCTGATGTTTATAACGGCACTATCAACAATTGCCAAATTATGGAAGAAGTCCAAATATCTATTAACTGATAAAAAGAACATGTATATGCAATGGAACATTACTCAGCCCTAAAGAAAGAATGACATCTTGCCATTTGCAGCAACATGGATGGAGCTAGAGAGTATTAGGCTAAGTGAAATAAGTCAGTCAGAGAACAACAAATACCATATGATTTCATTCATATGTGGAATTTGAGAAACAGAATAGATGAACAAGGGATCGGGGAGGAGAGGAGAACCAAGAAACAGACTCCTAACTATAGAGAACAAACTGACAGTTACCAGAGGGCAGGTGGGCAGGTCAGGTTACTTAGGTGATGGGGCTGAAGAAATGAACTTGTGATGAGCACCGGGTGTTGTGTGGAAGTGTTGAATTACTAAATTGTATACCTGAAACTAATACTACACTGTGTGCTGACTAACGAATATATATAAAAACTTGGGGAAAAAAGAATGCTTTGCGTTGCACGCAATGGGAACCGAACCCTGAAGCATGGACTTTCAGTAGAAATGAAGAATTTGTGGAATGCAAGGGTTTCTTATCGAATTGAAGAAGGATTTATAAATAAAATCTCAGAAAAAGCAGGGAAACATCTGAGCTTCAGAAATTATTAGAACCAGAGCCTTTATCTCTGTAGGATTCTTTTTCATCTGTCACCTGTCATCTCTTCTTGCCACATTCTCCATTTTCTCTGATTTCACACCAGGTCTTGCCCAAGAATCGTATTCCATAGCTTTTACCCCTGACAATACTGAATTCCTGATCTTATCTCAGTTAAAAGTCCTCTGAGAGGTCAGGCGTGGGTAGAGTACTATCCCTGAGCCAGCAAACCTTGGCCAGGAAGGTGAAGACACAAAGCATAGGTAGGTCTTCTGGAGACCAGAAAAGGGACTCCTGACCCAGACAGACCCCCATCTGGTGCCCATCACAGTGACTGGTCCTATATCTCCCCAGGTGCCCAGGCACCTCTGTATTTCCTGCAAAACACCCTATGCACCTAATATGCTTCTGTTCTGACCTCCAGGTGGAGAAACCTGGTGGGATTGTGGGTGATCCACCTGGAGACCACATTGAAATCTTGGGCCCGCTGCAAAAGATCCTCTTGGCCACAGGAGAAAGTGTGGGAAAGGTGCAGGGAAATTTCTTGTGCCGTGCATCCTAAAGGAACACCCATTTCTTTGTGCCAGGGATGAACACGAACTCTCTGACAGCTTCTTTGTCCCTTGGAAAGACATGTCAAAGGGCTAACTCATTCATTCGCCTTATTACCTTTGAAAAGACTCATTCTACCTCTCCATCTCTGAGATGCCCAACAGAGACACTCATTGGATTTTATATCACAAATAATTTGTTCTTTTGGATGAAAGTGTTTGCTGAGGCAGCAGATCCCCTGATCAATTCTTTATTTGTGCATTAAAATATAGTAGGTCTGCTTTTTAATCCTGGACCAAAAAGGACATAAAAGGCGTTTGATCTCTGGTTCACGATGGAGCTCCTCAGGTCTTGGATGGATTATTTCTGAATAGGTGCCCTTCGCCCAGAATTCCAGTGACTTCTCCAGGGCCAGAGGTAAACTGTATCCAGAGATGAAAGGACAGTTGTTTCCCTATAAAGCCTCATAAATCAGTTTCGATATCATTCCTGTTTTGTTTTATTTTATTTTTTCTGGCACCACAACATTGGGGCTGTTTGATGCATTTCACCACAAATATGTGTATGGGGCCTTTCGATTTTTTTTTTTTGTGATGAAAAGTGTTACTTCAGAAAACGAGCTGATAAACGCAGAGGCAAAGTGAAATGAACATCCACCCAGCACCAGGCTCTGAGAATCCAACATCTGATTGTACTTACCGGGGAGGAAACTAAAAAAAAAAAGGAAAAACCACAACAACCCAACTTTCATTTCTTTGCTTCTTTTATCCTTAAGCTCACCAATAAACTAACACTCTTTGGTTAAAAAGTCAAGGGAGCAGATGTAGAATTCTGGTGCTTCAGCATCTATATTTCAAATGGAGCATGTAAATTACAAGAACGCCTCTGGTGGCTCAGCGGGGAGATCCTGGAGGAGCATGCATGGCTGTCCAGCCTCCCGGCCTTCTGCCCGTCCTGGGGAGCAGCCGCGCTCCTGGCTGGCTGGCTCCGCTGGCCGGAGGATGGTGCAAACAGATGCTCGTTGGAAGGCTGTTCGTTGTGCAGAGCAGAAATAAGTGGTTGAGGTGCACAGAACTAAAACACCAAGATGTGACAGCTGGTGGGTCACAGGCAGGGCCTGGAAAAGATGCTGCAGGTAACTCGGGACAAATGTCAGAGGCAGTTTTAAAAAATAGAGACCAGGTGCCTAGGTAGCTCAGTTGGTTAAGTGTCTGACTCTCGGTTTTGGCTCAGGTCATGATCTCATGGTTCCTGAGTTCCAGCCCCATGTCAGCTCTGGCTGACAGCATGGAGCCTGCTTGGGATTCTCTCTCTCTCTCCCTCTCTCTTTGCCCCTCCCTTGCTTGCATTCTCTCTCTCTCAAAATAGATAAATAAATGTAAAACAAAATTAAAAAATGTAGAGATAGTATGAAGTCTCCAGTTCTGTCCCAGAAGTCTATCTAGCCTCTGCTAGTTCTTTGACCATAGGGAATGTACTTAGTTTTCTGCTCTGAACACTGGGCATATCTGTGTTCAGAGAACTGTTGGGTGGATTGATAAGACAATGTGTGTGTAAAATACTTAGCTCACATTCCAATGTAGGTGTCTTTTTTTTTTTTTAACTCATTATGTATAGGAAAGCTGGTAAAGTACTAAAGTTTCGTTCAAAACTTCCAACTCAAAAGCTGGAAGGTAAGTACCTTTGAAGTCAGCTGGCCCATCTTCCCCATTTTGAGGTGGGCAGTGGCTTTCCCCAGGGACGACTGGCCAAGGAGGCTGGAAGAAGCAGGTGCTTCAGTCTTAGCCAGCTACTGTTTCTGCTAAATCTAACCGCTGCACGCTCCACCAGGGCAGGGACCCAGAAGGTGTCTTCCCCACCTGCTGTGGTGCCTGGTACTCAATGAAGCTTTGTTCAGTTTGCAAATGAAACTCTGGGATGTCAGAGAACCAGAAGAGATTGGTTTTTGCTTTGTGCTTCAGCTTCTGAGTCTTTCTGAAGAGTTAATGAGCGTAATATTGTGAACTGCTTAATGTGTGACACAAGTTATTAAACAGCTTAATATATGAGCTGAGCAAAAAAAAAAAAAAAAGAACTGCTAATTGATATATGAAATTATAGCCATAATTCATTCTTCAGCAGTCAGAAAATCGTTTTTAAAATGCCTACTTCACACCTTGGGTTAAATTGTGTGAGATTAGGGGTGCCTGGATGGCTCAGTCCGTTGAATGTCTGGCTTCGGCTTAGGTGGTGGGTTTCAAGCCCGGAGTTGGGCTCTGTGCTGTTGGTGCGGAGCCAGCTTCAGATCCCCTGTCCTCCTCTCTGCACCTCTCCTGCTCTCGCTCTCTGTCAAAAACATACACATTAAAAAAAAATCATGTGAGATTAAGTTGAGAATGGAGGTTTAAAGAGTTATGGTTGCCCAAACATCCCACAGAAGTCCGCTCCGACTAACAGTTCCGTTGCTGCGCCTTTCGAGTTTATCTAGTTTGAGAGGGAGAATGAGAGAGAGAGAGGATGTGTGTGTGCAAATGGGAGAGGGACAGAGAGAGAGAGAATCCCAAGCAGGCTCTGCTCTGTCTGTGCGGAGTCCAGTGAAGGGCTCTATCCCATGAACACAAGATCATGACCCGAGCAGAGATCAAGAGTCAGATGCTCAACTGACGGAGCCGTCCAGGTGCCCCCCAAAATGCCTTTAGAAATTAGTAGTGCTCCGTCCCTCTTTCCTAAATAAAGACACTTGTCCCTCTTCTCAAAAAGGCCCTCTCTTAGGGTCAGGTTAAAATTCTTGGCCTGATTTTATGCACAGCCTTGCTAACTTTACTCTGTTAGCCAATGGAATGCACAGAGGATCCCTTGACAGCCATCCGTCATCTGCCATTCGCTGTTCCCGCCCCTTCCTGCCATTTAAGGAAGGGCGGCCAGATGAAAAGCATGGTTAAATCCTGAAGACCTGGCCGGCTTTGGCATCCTAAAAAGAAAGGACTTCTGTGATTTCTGTCCTGGATAGAGCTGGTGATGGGAACAGGTGATAAAAACTTGGTACCTTGCTAGCACTCAACGTGCCCTCCCTTTTCCTAAACAATTCACCTCTTGCCTCCAACACGCTTACCCAATGTATGATGCAAAAGTCTTACATTCTGATTGAGTGGGAAATTTGTTCCCCCAAATGGCTAAGCAGGCCTCTTAAGGAGCTAGTTTGAAAAGGCCACCATGGACAGTCTTGACAGTCATATGTAAAAGACATCTTCTGGAGTTGTGCACAACTCTACAGTGTGGCCCTGTGGCCCTGAACTTAAATAACTCCTCTTATTGTTTGTGTATTTCCCTGGGAGAGGAACCACACACACAGCCCCACCCGGCACCGTCTTTACTGATTCCTTCTAATCTTGCGAAGCGTTCTCTGTAACAGGAGTGCTAGAAAAAGTAATGTTGTCCATCTTGCCATCATTTTAGCGATATTTTTAGCACCTCTTAAATTCTAGCACTCCAGGCAACTCCTGTCTGACCCACTCCTTAATATGGCTCAGTATGGAATACAATATAAAAAAGAGGAAAGAAGAAATTTGTGGTAATGAGAGATCACTGGAAATATTTAAAAGCTTATAAAATATAGATGAACTTTCAACATGTGATGCTTAGTCATCATTTTTCAGAATTCACTGAAGATCCAAAAAATTAGGAGTCAAATCTATTTTGGCTTATTTGACTCCTCTTCAAATGAAGGAAATAATAAACTATAAACTGTTAAACTTTATGTTCTTTGAAAGTATTTTCATGTGTATGATGTCATTTCATTTTAGCTGAAGGTGCAAACTTCTCAGTTCATATCTTATTGTCATTCATCATTGGTCCATGTAACACTCCTCTTGGTTTATTATTTTTTCCCCTTAATCCTCATCCTCTGTCCCTAGTTTTCTCTCCAAACTAATAAGTTTCCAAACTAATGTGATGATAATGAGTCTTTAAAGACATGTATGTCCTAGTAAATTATGGAACATTGGTTGGAACATGTGTTTTTAATTTGTCATTCAATCCTGTTATTAATATCATGAGGTTACAAATATTTATTTAAAAAAATTTAAATGTTTTTATTTATTTTTTGAGAGAGTGAGAGACAGAGTGAGCAGGGGAGGGTCAGAGAGAGAGGGAGACACAGAATCTGAAGACAGGCTCCAGGCTCTGAGCTAGCTGTCAGCACAGAGACCAATGCGGGGCTCGAACCCACAAATGTGAGATCATGACCTGAGCTGAAGTTGGACGCCTAACCGACTGAGCCACCCAGGTGCCCCGAAGCTACAAATATTTATAACTCAACAGCTGAATGTTTATAACTCCTGCAAAGTATTTCAAAGTGCACATCCAGTCTATTTTAAAAAATAATTAAAAATTTATGGTAAAATATACATAACATAAAATTTACCATTTTAACCATTTTTTTACTGTTGGCATTAGGAACATTCACACTCCACACTGTTCTACAACCATCACCACTATTCTCTGGAACAGTTTCTTCTTCCTAACCCAAACCCTCCAATTGGCAAACACTGACTCCTCATTTCCCCTTCCCCTCTGTCCCCACAAACCACCACTGCATCCACTGTATTCTACTGTTCCTTTACTGATGGACATGGAGGTTGTCTTCAAGTCCCAGGAACAGAAAATGACCTCATACAGATCCCCCATGGAGCTGTGCAAGAATTTCTCTGACATCTAGAACCCGAGTGGGATCTTGGGGTCACAGAGGACACAGGGTTTTCTAGGACGTCTGTGCAGCTTATGGATTCCTCACCAGCACACCAGAGTTTCCATTGTGCTACATTCTGTCATTTCTGACAGAGATTTTAATTTTTTTTCCAGTCTAATAGTCTTATTTTCATTTGGATTTCTTTGTTTAATGAAGAGTTTCTTTATATTCTTATTAGTTACTTGGGTTTCTATTTTGAGAATTGCCTGTTTAATACTTTACTCATTAAAAAAATTTTTTTTATTTTAGAAAGAGAAAGAGAGAACAGGGGAGAGGGTTAGAAGGAGAGAGTGTGAGAGGGAGAGAAAGAATCTTAGGCAGGCTTCATGCTCAGCACAGAGCCTGATATGAGGCTGGATCCCACGAACCGTGAGATCATGACCTGAACCAAAATCAAGAGCCAGAAGCTCAACCAACTGAGCCACCTAGGCACCCCAATACTTTACCCATTTTGAAATTAGGTTTCCCACGTTTTTCCTTGTTGATTTTCAGGAGTTGTTTGCATATTATAGGCATAGAGTTCTTGCTGGTTTTCTATGTCACCTGTATTTCCCCCCAAACTCTCATCTGTTAGCTCTGTTGTCTATGGTGTTCTTTATCTTGACGGATTCAGGTTCATTAAGTTTTCATCTTCGCATTTGTGTTTTTAGGGTTTTGTTCAGAAATTCTCTCTCCTCGCTTATGTAAAAAGTATACTATTACACACTTTCTTTAAAATCCTCTTTATGCGTCTCTTAGTTTCTTCATATTTGTTCTGGAAATCCATGTGAAGCAGACCTTTTTATAGTTTCGTGGACATTGGAAGGTCCAGCCTCAGTTTGCCTCATCGTAGTGATCCAATTTCCCATCGCAATTTACAAACACCCATACTTTTCCCATTGAGTATGGTACCAACTCTGTGTCTGTTGTCCTACTTCTGAGAACTCTGTTCTTCTCCAGTGGCCCATTTGCCGGTTCCTGATTCAGAACCATGCTGTTTTTATGGATTTGTAATCCATCTCAGTGTCTGGTGTGGTGACTATCCCTCCTTGTTATCTGGTCTAAATGGCCTTAGCTGTTTGTGGAACTTTACTTTCCCATATAAATTTTAGGATGAATTCGTGGAATTCTTTTAAAAGTCCCGTTGGAAATTTGATGGGTTTGCCTTGAATGTGTTGGTTAGTTTGGGGAGCTTTGACATCATTACTTCCATATGTCATTCTCTACATGAATAATTGCAATTTCTTCTTTTATTCAGACTTTCCTTTATGTACTTTAATAGAATATTTTTAGTGTTTTATTCCATAAAGGTCAGACACATTTTTTTTTGTTAATTTCTATATACATTTTCATTTTTGTGACTATTGTAAATGGTGTCTTATTTTCTAGTTCATGACTACTGGCATAGTCCGCTTTGTCTCCACAGTTTTCCATCATCAAGGGAATTTTGTCTTCAGCAACACATTGCCTCTCACCATATGGAATAAAGGAAGGGAGGAGAGGGTGGAGTGATCACACATGTGTGCTATACCCAGGAATCCTGATAGGTTAAGGGGGGAATTGGACGTTATGGGTAGATTCCAAAGAGCAATAGTAGGACACATAGTGTGCAGTTCTCCAGGGCTTCATAGAAAGCAACTGAGGGGGTTGTGAGAACAAAAGAGTCACATTAAAACTGTAAAATTTTGAGATTAAAAGAGTAAGAAGTAATCTAAATTTATTGAATATTTATTATGTGTCAGGCTCTGAGGTAGGTAATTTAAAAGTTGAGGACCTTATTTATTTATTTATTTATTTATTTATTTATTTAAAGTAGTTTATTGTCAAATTGGTTTCCATATAACACCCAGTGCTCTTCCCCACAAGTGCTCTCCTCCATCACCACCACCTCTTTCCCCCCTCCCACTCCCCCTTCAACCCTCAGTTCATTTTCAGTATTCAATAGTCTCTCAGGTTTTGCGTCCCTCTCTTTCCCCAACTCTCTTTCTCCTTCCCCTCCCCCTGGTCCTCCATTAGGTTTCTCCTGTTCTCCTGTTAGACCTATGAGTGCAAACATATGGTATCTGTCCTCTGCCTGACTTATTTCGCTTAGCATGATACCCTCGAGGTCCATCCACTTTCCTACAAATGGCCAGATTTCATTCTTTCTCAAAGCCATGTAATTCCATTGTATATATACCACATCTTCTTGATCCACTCATCAGGTGATGGACATTTAGGCTCTAAAAGTTGAGAACCTTAAAGATGTTATATCTCGTAAGCCTTGTAATAGTGCTTTGAGGTGGACATTTCCTGCCCTGTTTCAAAGATGAGGAAATGGGGACACCCACGTGGCTTAGTGGATTGAGCAGCCGACTCTTGATTCTGGCTCAGGTCATGATCCCAGGGTTGTGGGATTGAGCCTCGTATAGGACTCTGTGCTGAGCATGAAGCATGTTTAGAATTCTCTCTCCCTCTGTCTCTCCCTCTGCCCCTCTCCCCTGCTTGCACGCACTCTCTCTTTAAAATTAAAAAAAAAAAAGATGAAACAAATGCTTGAGGAAGTTAGATACCTTGCCTGCATTCTTTCAGCTAGCAAGTGATGGAACCAGTGGTCCAACTTGGGTCTCTTTCTGAAACTCACGTCTTTCCTATATACCATGCTATATTCCTTAAAAGATCTTTAATGGTGATATGAAAGAGATATGAACATGAAAACTAGTCAGTCATCAGAAAAAAGAAAAACAAAGCAATTGTGTCTCAATGAATTACAAATCTGGGGAGAAAGGACAATGAACTAGAAATGAGTGATTCCAGGACTAGAGCAGAGTAGGTATGGGTGAGCTTGGAACGTGTTGTTACGCCGAAGGTGAAGGATATGGAAACCAGCTTGAATGGGCCAAGTCTGGAAAATTTTGAGCTTCAGAAGAAATAAGACCAATAATTAATTGTACTCTGTTGAATAAAATAAGAATCCACGGGTCTGCCCTGATGATAATAAATAGATAAATCAAAACAGGGTACAAAAGAGGCTTTTTTCCTTAAGCAAAATACCAACCAATACACACAAAAGGAGTGGTGTGGTTGGAAAAAATCACTATTTTGCCATCATCATAGCAAAGGTTGGTTTAGCCTTGAATCATCCACGGAGACTAAATCTTGGATGTGAATTCTGAGGTGGAGCAGGATATTTGCATGGCCTTAAAATCTCTCCATAGATTGTGTATTAGGTGGAAGGGAAGAAAGCAGTAAATATACAGTGCAGGACCTGGACAACACCCTGGCCTAGTAATAAAATTTAGTATCACCAATGATGGATGTGAGTGCCTCTGGATATGATACTTTAAGGATACAACATTATGTATCACCAATGATGGACTACATAGTGATGGACCCATGTCTCTGGGTATGATACTTTAAGGATACAACATTATGTATCACCAATGATGGACTACATAGTGATGGACCCATGTCTCTGGATATGATACTTTAAGGATACAACATTATGTATCACCAATGATGGACTACATAGTGATGGACCCATGTCTCTGGATATGATACTTTAAGGATGCAACATTACATTAGGGTTCTGGCTGAGCCTACGTAACCAAATCCGATCTCAAGGAAACTTCAGCAGAACCCAGCCTGAGGAATATTTCATGTCATGGTTGACCGCTACCAAAAGACTGGGGAGCTATTTCAGATTTAAAGAGATTAGAAGGACATGACCTATAAAATGCAGTAGGTGATCCTTAATTATATCCTGTACTGGAGAAGGGAATGTTATAAAAATATCATTGGTACAATTGACAAAAAACGGGATTATGGACTGTGGATAACATAGAGGTATTGTATCTGGGGGTGCCTGGCTGGCTTAGTTGGTAGAACATGCTACTCTTCATCTTGGGGTTGTGAGTTCGAGCCCCATATTGGGTGTGGAAACCTACTTAAAAAACAACAACAACAAACTATTGTATCTATGTTGTTTCCTGAATTAGATAACTGCTGTAGCACTGGAAAAGAATATTCTTGTTCTAAGAGAAATATACCGAAATATTAAGGAAAAGGGGCATTTGCAAATGGTTCAGAAAAGACATAAGCAATGCAATATATATAGGTAGAAGAATCAGAAAGCCCATGTGGCAATAGGGTAAAAATTTATGGACCTGTGTAAAGGGAACGTGGAAGTTCTCTGTGTAACTTTTACATCTTTCCAGTAAGTATGAAATCGTTTTAGAAATGAAAAGAAATGGCGGAGGGATTAGTAAGTATGGCCCTTTTTCAAAAAATGGCAAATTTCGGCAGTCAGCATCAGACCCAGGCCATCTCTATTTTCCCAAAAGAATGGATTAATAGCATTTGGGGAATATTTGTCCCCAAGTCAGACTCATTAGGAGCAGAGACCTCCTTGTTGGTTAAACTGCCTTCTCTCGTTTGTAAGTTTGGAAACATTGTTATAAGGAAATGAGACATTTGTTGCTAAGCAGAGCCTGTTATCTTTACCTTTATTCAAAATGGAATATGGCCAGCCCAACAGTAGCATCCTTGCTAAGATTCATATCTGTTTCCCAATTTAATGTATTTATAACAAAAATCTTTAAGAAATCACTCCTCAGTGACACCCTGTACCTGAGAAGACTTAAGAAACACTCGACTTTGGTTTAATCGACAACTATTTTCCAAAATTTTGTGTGGAGTTCAGAGTCACTTTTGGGATGCAGTTTAAGTGGTACCCGGGAAGTCATCCTGATTGTGTTATATC
The DNA here is from genome assembly GCF_006229205.1 of Suricata suricatta. Lineage (NCBI taxonomy): Eukaryota > Metazoa > Chordata > Mammalia > Carnivora > Herpestidae > Suricata > Suricata suricatta. Next base: position 81,272,188 of record NC_043712.1, read on the forward strand.
GAATATTTTGCTTAACAGAAGTGAATAGGAGTTTTATAAGTTGAGTTGTATTTCTCTCTCTCTGTCTGTCTCTCTCTCGCTTTAAAATACATTTTAAGGGGCGCCTGGGTGGCTCAGTCGGTTAAGTGTCCAACTCATGATTTCGGTTCAGGTTGTGGTCTCACGGATTGTGAGTTCAAGCCCCATGTCTGGCTCTCCCCTGAAGGGTGGAGCCTGCTTGGGATTCTTTCTCTCTCTCTGCCCCAAATCTGCTCTCTCTCTCTCTCTTACTCTCAAAACAAATAAGTAAACCTAATTTTTTTTCTTTCCAAGGCAGAGCAGTATTCCACTATATGTATATATATGCCACATTTTGTTCATCCATCCATCTATCGATGAACACGGGGAGTGTGCTCACCTTTTGGCTCTTGTGAACAATACTGGTTTGAACAGATTGGTACACATCTGTTCAGGTCTCTGTTTTCCATTCTTTTGGTCTATATCCAGAAGAAGGTTTGCATATAGTAATTCCATTTAAAAAATTTTTTAAGGAAATACCACACTGTTTTCTTAAGCGCCTGCACCGTTTAATGTTCCTATCGGCAGTCTGCAAGGGCTCCAATTTCTCCACATCCTCTGTACCACTTGTTATTTTCTTTTGTTTTGTTTTGCAAGCAGTCATCCTAATGGATGTGAGGTGGTATCTCCATGGTGATTTGAGTTGTATTTCTTTTAAAATTCCCTTGAGAAGGACAAACAGACACGTTATCAAGTATAAATGCTCCACGGTGAATTAGTTTATAAGATTTTCTCCTTTTCTCAAAAGGACAGCTCTCTCTAGAATGAGGCAGTTAACACGTGTCTGAGTGGAAAATGCTTGTATGTGGTAAAAACAGCCCGAGCTTAGAGCCAGGAGGCCTGTCCCCAGCACATTACAGCACATCTCACAAAGCCTCCATTTCTTTGTCTGAAAAATGGGCATGATCCTCTACAGCAAGGTTTCTCAAACTTGAGCCCACATCTGAATCACCTGCAGGGCTTGATACAGCAGACATCACCCACCTACTCCTCAGGGTTTTGGATTCAGTGAACATTGGGGTGTGGCCCGGGAATTTGCATTTCTACAGGTGACTCTGAGGTTGCCAGCCCAAGGACCACGCTTTGAAAGTGACTGCTCTAGGAGCGCCTGGGTGGCTCAGTCGGTTAAGCATCTGGCTTTGGCTCAGGTCATGATCTCACGGTTCATGGGTTCTAGCCCTGTGTCGGGCTCTGTGCTGACAGCTCAGAGCCTGGAGCCTGCTTCAGATTCTGTGTCTCTTTCTCTCTCTGACCCTCCCTTGCTCGCACTGTCTCTCTCTGTCTCTCAAAAATAAATAAAAAACATTAAAAAAATAAATGCCAAGAAAATGACTGCTCTATGGACTTGTTTTAGGAGTGAGATAATATAAGTGAAATAATTGTCTACAATTGTTAGGCACTGTGAAATGCCAGAGCTTAAATTTAATCATGCAAGGACAGAAAGCTCTTTTGAAGTAGGCAGTGCAATCTAACAGAGTGGTGCTTTTCTGGAACTGCACTAAAATCTCTGAGACTTAAGCATTCAGAGAAGTGGGCCGACGAGGAGAGGTACCACAAAGAAGGAGATGGACTTCGGGAGTGAAGCTGGAAAGTGTCAGGGAGTCATTTTACCCAATGCACAAGCTTGCCCACGGCCAGTTCTAGCTGCTCTTTGAGGCTTCTCTGACAGTAAAGAATTCCATTTGGCTGCAAGGGAAGAACTCTGTGAATGGGCACAATAACAGCTTGAACAATTGCTTTTTCCTCATGCAACAAGAACCAAGAGGTATAAAGTTATTGGCATTGATTCAGTGGCTCAGAGATTTCAGTGCTGAGATCTGCAGTCTCCTTGCCCTTTTCTGTCCTGTGCACAAGAAAGCAGCAGCAGGTCCGGACATTACACCTGCTGTCCACACAGGTATAAATGGGGGAAAGAAAACCAGGAGGAAAGGTCGGGTGGCTGTCAGAAGAACAAAACTTTCCCAGAAAATTTCAGCAGGCTTCTGCTCATACCTCAATGTTCAGAGCTGTCCCTTGGGAGTTCACAGCTTCAAGCGAGGCTGAAAGAGGTGTCAGTTGGGTATATTTCTACCCCAAACTAAGTTAGGATTATGTTAGTAAGGTGGAAAATGTCTGCATCAGCTTTGTTATGTTTTCTGCCTCTAGTGATTTCAGAGTAAGGTAGTGCGGCCACCGTGGGCATAACTGTTAGTCTGCGTTTTCGTCTTACATAACTCAGTGTCTTTTCTTGTGGTTAGTGTCATTATTTTAATGTGTTATGGAAGGTTGAAACTTGAGATTGCTTTCACTTACTTTGGCTCAGTGGTTTCTTTGAGTCACGTTGGGAGGTCCTTTCTGCTATTTTCTGTACGTATGAGGATAGTGGCTCGCTTTCTCCTTGTATCTCTGGAGTATCCACTTTGCCTCTTGGTTTCTGAAGCCTGGCCTCGCACTTTGGCCTCTCCCAGAAAAGGGAATTCTTTCAAATTTCCTAATGAAAATCCCAGCTTATTCTATGTCCCATTGCCCCCAGGAACTTTGTGGTGACCAAGCTCTTCAGTTAGACCAATTCATGCAAAACTAAAGGATGAATCCTGAAAAGGAAGTTTGGCTGTCATTCTATGGAAAAGTTTTTCAGTCTGTGTTCTCAACACAGCCTCTCAAGAGGTTAATGATTTTCTTAGTCTGCTCATCCCCTGGTCATCATGTAGAGCACGAATGAAGTCCACTCACATGTTCTTGAGGATCTCCTCGGAAATGTGCTTTGTAAACATGAAATAGTATACTTATTTGTGGTTTCTCCTCTTCATTTGGTTACTGTGAGCTTGAGTGGGGAGTGACTAGAGAAAGGAGGGTCTAACCAGGGAGTTAACATTAAAAGTCCTCTTGAACAAGTGAATATCCAGGGAGATTGAAAGAGGAAAAGGTGTAGCCAGGCCACCAGGCTGGTGGCAGGCACAGGCGTCATGGGGAAGGAAGCGGGGGAAGGAGACGGAGGCAGTGGTCATGAGCACACCTAGGCAGGTGGGATCGGAGTGGGAGGGAATGAGTGCTGGCAGTGACAGTCTCTCAAGATGGGGGCAAAGGTGCGAATGGCAGCTGCAGGCGGCCAGCTGCAGGAGCTGTGGTCCAGGCAGGAGAACAGAAAGGTAGAGGGACTTGTGGGAAGCACAGAGTACCTAGAAGGGAGAGGAGATGATGGTCCTGAGAAAGTAGGAGTTTGGGAAGAAGTGAGTCACCAGAGATTACTCCATTTGAATCCAACTGAGAAAACACTTATTGTCATAGGTATAAGATTCCCTGTGCACCCTCCTCAGCCCCCCTCCCCCACATTTTCCTCCTCTGTGTCCTGATCCCCAGAACCGGTGAATATGCCACTTTATACTTTGCGGATGTAATTCAATTAATGATGTGGAAGTGGGGAGACTGTTTTGGATTACCCCAAGGGACCCAGAGCAACCACAGTGTCCTCACAAGGATGAGTGGGAGGCTCTCGAGGGCATTGAAATTAGAGCTAGGGAGCAAGCCAAGGAATGCAGTTGGCTTCTAGAATCCAAAAGGAAAAATGGGGGCAGGTTCATGTTTTGGTTAGAGCCACAAAGCTTGAGTAATTCTCAATGGTAGCAATGAACTGACCTATTGAACAAGTACTAAATACAGGGGCCTACAGAGGTGAATAAGATATTGCTGCTTGTTTCTAAAGGATTACCAGCTCTGCCGTCCAAGTCAGTGACCCTCCAACTTGAGTGTGCATAGAAATCAGCTAGATCCCAGGTGGGCCTGAGGGGGTGCCGGGGCTGTTGCTCAGGGGACCATGCTCTGGGTCTGTTCCAGGGGCTGGACAGCCAAAAACAGCCACGCTTTTTAGTTGTTATGATGGACAAGATGATCCTGGTTTTGGGCAGAGAACATGTTTGAAATAAATCATTAGACTTTAAAGATTTGAAACTTAGTGGTTAGAGGGAACTTGGGGTTCCAAACAATTTTTTTTTTTAAAGAACTGTCAGGGGCGGTGCCTGGCTGGCTCAGTCAGTTAAGTGGCCGACTTTGGCTCAGGTCATGATCTCATGGTTTGTGAGTTTGAGCCTCTCGCCAGGCTCTGTGCTGACAGCTCAAAGCCTGGAGCCTGCTTCAGAGTCTGTGTCTCCTCTCTCTGCCCTTCTCCTGCTCACACTGTCTCTCTCTGTCTCTCAAAAATATATAAACATTAGAAAAAGTAAAAAAAATAAATAAAAATAAAAAAGAATTGCCATGGTAACTATCGCGATGAGACATGTGAACGCAGTGGGTAACTTACAAATCACTGTGTACAAATATCAGTTGTCTCTTTAGATGTCAGATGAGAGCAGACCTGGCAAGAAAGTACACATGTCATTCCAGACTTGTACTCTTTTTTCTTTTTTTATGTTTTTTTTTTTTAAATTTATTTTTGAGAGACAGAGAGAGACAGTGTGAGCAGGGGAGGGTCAGAGAGAGAGGGAGACACAGAATCCGAAGCAGGCTCCAGGCTCTGAGCTAGCCGCCAGCACAGAGCCCGATGTGGGGCTCTAACCCACGATCTGCGAGATCATGACCTGAGCCGAAGCCGGACGCTTAATCGACTGAGCCACCCAGGCGTCCCCAGACTTGTACTCTTATTTGCTAAACTGAAGGAAAGGAAGGAATATTTGGATGAGAAAACATCCCAGTGTTTAAGTGCTTTGTTTTGCTACAATTCTAAAGCACATGTGGAGTGGGAGCCTTGAAAACAGCTTACGGAGGATCAAGTAAGTCACCTGCATCCCCATAATTCAAAGACAACCAGGAACTAGAGCTTTTCCGGGAGCTAGGCTTGACGTGATGGTGGTGGGGAATCTTTGCAAACCTTCGTCTCCCTTCGGTGTTCCAGAAAACCACCACGGTATGCTCTTGCATTGTGCACTGTTACTCTATCACTTCATCGTCTAATAATTCCACTCACGTGAGGGAACACTGTACCATAAAGCAATAGTTCTCAACCGGGGGTTATTTTGTCTTCCAGAGCATTTCACAACGTCTGGAGACCGTTTTTTCCTCATCATAACTGGGGTGTGGGTTGCTACTGGCATCTAGCGGGGATTGGCCGGGGATGCTGCTCAGAATGCCACGGTACATAGGAAGCACTCTTCACAAGAATTACATGGCCTGAAATGTCCATTTGAGAAACCTGGCTGCAGAGCGGGGGTGGGGGGAAGGGTTCTAATTTTTACCTATCATCAAGATTACCTGGAAGGCTTGTTAAATCAAAGACACCCTCCCCCCACCGAACTTCTGATTTAGTAGGTCTGGGAGGAGACTGATAATTTGCATTTTCTAACAAGTTTTCAGGTGATGGCAATGCTGCTCCTCTGGGAGCCAGGTTTTGAGAACACTAGCCACAGGTTTAACAAGTACACAACCGGGGATGCGTCTCATAGAAAGTATGTCCTCTGTAATTTGTGTTCTCACCCATATTTAGTAAGCCTTATTCTGTGGTGTGTTGCTAACATCTGTTGGGTGTAGGCCAGGTTCCCCCCTTCCTTTGACGTGTTCTGGGATGCTAGGAGCAGGCTTCCCATGACTGTGGACCGGGTGATCACATTTGACTCTGTGGGCTTGGCACCACATAAATGGCTCTGAGGACATATATACAAGACTTGTTGGCTTGGGAGAGGTGGACGGAGAGTGGTGAGAGATAGGGCTGTCTTACTGGTATTGGAGTAGGCTTGACTTCTTACTGTCTTCACACCAGCAGACCCTAAAGAGGAGGGGGTTAGCCTTATGTCCCTGGGTTCACAGTCTCTTCTCCAAGGATTATTACTCCACCCTGTCTCATATTATTACCTGTCCATTCAGAATGAGGCCAGAGCTCACCCACCGCTGATACACATGATCTTGAGACCTTGGCTAGAGGTCTTGGATTCAACACAGGGAAAACTGAGGCAGGGTTGGGAATGAAAGATGAAGCCAGACCCAGGCATGGGCTAGACCAAGAAGGGCCTAAGGGATGAAACCAAGGGACCCATTGACCCTGGGGCTCCAAATGAGGCAGGAGGTCAGAGAGATTGGGAAAGGCTGGGGATGAAGTGCCCAGGGTGGGAGAGTTCACAGCTGAAGCGAGGCCAATCTATGAAGGCTCGCGAGATTCTGCCGACAGCGGGGAATCACAGGTGCCGTCTTTAAAGGGCTAGATCCGGGTAACGTGCCTGCTGGGGCTGACCTCGGGGCGTAAGTGGAAGAGCTCCTGTTTCCTCGGCAGAGATGGAGAAGGGCTCGGAGCCTTTCCAAGGTACTGCTGGTCTTCTTTTCCTTAAGCTAACACTAGTATTTATTTTATTGCTATTTTAATGCTTAAAACAACTTGTATTTGATGATAGTCAATGTGTAATAGCTATAGAACAGATGACGTTAATCGAACATCTACTGCCCCTCTCAAGGGTGCGGCAAGGTAACTCTCTCCCTTTCCCAGACATAAGGACGTGGAACCTCGGAGGCGTCCTTTGTGTGAGCCTCGAGCAAGGGTGTCCAGTCTGCTTTGGCCTGGCCCGCACTCCGTTCATAGAGTCCGGAGGCTGTTTGGGTCATGGGTTTCCAGGGCTCCTGCCGGTCATCCTGAAGTTCGCCGTCAACCCCAGTAACAGGTTGTCACAACTCTGCTCCAGCTCGATAAAGTCTAGTCTTCTCTTTAGGAGAGTACTGGTGGTGTGTGTGTGTGTGTGTGTGTGTGTGTGTGTGTGTGTGTGTGTGTTTGGCTTCCCTTCAAATATGAAAAAATTCTTAAGCCAAAAAGATGGCTAGTCACTTCCTCCTACTTTGCAAATCTGGGGGGAGGGAAAGTTCTAAAAATTAAACTGGGTAGTACAAAGCGTTCCCCCCTTTCACGGGCATACCTATCCGTGGTGAAAACAAGCCGCAGCCCACAGTGAACCCCCCCTGTCGCTGGGCGTGCTGCTGGCCATTTGGGAGTCCCCTCTGCACCTCTGTGAGCGTCGCTCCAGTTTTCTGTAAACGCACGTGTATCACCACGAACGTTCCGGGCACGTGCACATGACTGCAGTCGAGTCTGAGCGGTACTGTGAGACCGAGTTTACAGCACTGATGAGTCATGGAGGAGGAGAGGCCTGGGCGGCCGCTGGAGCCCGGAACAGAGCCGGAGAGAGGGAGAAGGTGGAGCCCTCGGGTTGGGGGCCACAAGGGCCTAGGAGTCCTGGACTGATACCCACGTTAGCATACCCTGGGGATGGGGGGTGCGGTCATGGCATTCTAGAGTCAAGACCAGAGTGGCTGGCCCAACCTAGCAGTTTTTACAGGACCAACACTGGTAGGACAGCAGGGCTGTGTCAGTGGGCAGGAGCCAAACAAGATGTGTATTAGTTCTTCCTTCTGAAACCCAAGTTAGGATGCTAAACTTCTCCAATCTTGCTTTAAAAGACTTTTTAAAAACATTTATTTATTTATGAGGGGGAAAGGAGCAGAGAGAGGGAGACACAGAATCTGAAGCAGGTTTCAGGCGCTGAGCTGTCAGCACAGTGTGGGAATCGAACTCACAGCCCAGGAGATTGTGACCTGAGCCGAAATTGTATTCTTAATCCACTGAGCCACCCAGGTGCCCCGCAGATCTTGCTTTTAAATATGGAAGTTTAAACATGGCCTTAAATGCTTTTTCCTCTTCTCCATTTGTATCAGAGCAGCTTAGTGCTGTTTGGTTAGAACCCTCAGGCTCCCTTTGTAGCCAGCTTGGCCTGAAGCCGCTGTGCTGGGGCGTTAAGTGGCCGTGGCTGCAGCCGGGTCACCAGACGTCAGCGTGTGCCTGCCTCCGAGGCCACTCCCCTCTCAGCAGTGCCCACTAGGTGACGCCTGTGACTGGAAGCACCGGCTTCCTCTGTGCTTGCCTTCCCAGCCCCACTTCTGACCGAGAAGATGCCTAAGTGGCCGGAACCCGAAGAAATGACCCTGTGCCTAATGCTCAGAAAGAGGGCTTGAGAGGGTCAGGCCGCCCCCTCTCCTGTGACAGGGCATTGCGATCTCTGCTTCACGTGTGTGCTGGTTGTCTGCGGAAGCAGGAAACAGCCCCAACCCTGCACAACCCAGACGGCTTCAGACTTCCGGGCAGGTGTGCAACGGCGTTACAAGGGCCAGCATCATTGTCCCAGCGAGGGTGACTCGCAGGGTCTCAGGGTGGCGAACCTAATAAGTGAGCGTTCTGGAAGGAGGGTTGGAGGCAGGCATGATGAAGGCGCGTCCCAATCACTTGAAGGGATTGTTGAGCCACAGATTTTTGAGTCCCACTCAGAGGTCCTGATTTAGAAAGTCGTGGGGGAGGTCCCAGAATCTGTGTTTCTAACAGGTTCCTAGGTGAGGTCAGTGCTTCTCTTGGGGGAACTTCACCTAGAGAGCGCCTGTTGGACAGCACTGCGGAGAGTATGCGGACAGAGGGCTGGGGCTGGGCCACTGTGCGTGGACCACAGGACAGCAAACTTGGGATCTGCGTGAAGAGTGATTCCGTCTCACCTGTCGCCAAGTCACTCCCCGCCTTGCGCAGCCCTGGAATCGCCATGCGTGTCAGCAACCCACGGTGCTGTCGGGGGGAATGAGTCGGCCAGGCAGGGAGAGGTTAAATCCCACAGCAGGTCAGGGACAAATAACCAGGCAGCTGGGCCATTGCTGGAGATATGTGGAGGTGATCTATTTAAATTTGCTTCATTGTTTTTCTGGTAGGGAAATGAAATGGTCTCTCTCTACTGCAGGTGTTCAAGTGCTTTCTTTTTTTTTTTAAATGGGTAAACATTTAAAGTGACAGTCACATCAAGGTTAAGGAGGTTATGTGAGCATACATTCTTTCTGAATGTCCTAATTGGAACTCCTTTGGTTCTTCATACAGGGGGAGAGTGGGTGAGTGTGGGTACACAAAAATAATCCCATTACACCCCAAACTACGCCTAAAGTGTGCAGCATTGCTCAAAGCACCCTCACGTGGCATAGTCTCTTCCTACAGTTTTTTGAATATTTGTGCTTTTTCTTTTTGTCTAAACTAACTGTTCCATGCAGTACAAGACAGGTTAAATTGGCAGTTTTCATTCTATAAGTGAGGGCTGTGGTCCAGGGTAGTTAAATTATAAGCCAAAAATGTTAGGTGGTTTAGGATCCAAACTGGAAAGAAGTCCTCCTAGACTTGAGGTTCCTGGTGGATCTCCACATTCCACCCCTCCTTTCCACCTGACTGCTTTTTAAAAAAAATTTGTTTTGGGGAGAAGCAGAGAGAGAGGGAGAGAGAAAGAATCCCAAGCAGACTCCAGGCTCAACATGGGGCTCAATACGGGGTCAATCCCACAGCCCTGGGATCCTGATCTGAGCCACCCAGGGGCCCCTCCCCCTGACTCTTGGAACGCGACTCTTGGGGGAAACTTGCACCGAGTTTGCTCCGGTTGTATCTTATCCCCAGTTACAAAGCTGGGGAACCATTAAGATGCTGGATTTCGCTCCCATACTGAAATATTCAGCCCTCAGATTGATAGCAAGGCAGGCAGGCAGGCAGGCATTTTCCTCTCTATCTTTCACATAATGACCGTGAAATCCTTTCCACAAGAACACAGAGGTTTTGTTCTGTTCTGTTTCTAATTTCAGAACAATGAGTTTCTGATACACCACCACCCACCGGAGAAAAGAGCACACGGTGACTGACAAGGTGAGGTCTTTGTTTGGTAGTATTTCAAATCTTGGGCTTTCTGAAATCCCTAACACCCTGGTTATAAATCACTAAAAGGTGGATGTTCTCTAAAATGAATTTTGCATGAAATGTCAGCCAGTGTCTCAGGGACAGCTACAATATTTACGACTGGTGGTATTTCTTAGGGGAGGTAAAAGAAAATGAAGCCAATATAGTTTAGCTCAGTACCTGGGGGCAGGGGAGAAAGGGAAGATAGAAAACTTTGTTTCCTTCACCCATGTATTTTGTTTCCGCCATTTTCACTACAAATAAAATCTGTGGTGCTCAAAGCAAAGGGTTCAGGAGTGTGACCCATATGGGAACAGTATAGAAGACAGTGGGCCGCTGTGTAAAAGGAAAATAAACCCAAAACAACTACAGGGAGGTACTCGTTGGCAGGCAAATTGTTTTACTACATACTCTATTCCTGAAAGACCATTTGACCCAAGTTATAGGTTATGGTCTTAGGCTTTCAGAGGCAAAGGGCTCTGTTCATTTGGGGGAGGAAATCTTACGGAGATCAGGCAGCATGCCATGTCCTAGTCACTGATGGGAAAACACGTAAACATCTCTGCCTACTTGAGGGACTTCACTTCTGACACTGACTTAGATTCTCAACCTTCTCTCTTACTGGTCTTCATTGTGGGTTTCCCACTAGTTACACGGGCCTCTTGGGTATTTCTCTTCTGCCTCTTTAAAACCTCTCTGCAGAGATATATTTCTCTTCCTTCCTCTCTGCCCAAGTGGTTCTTGTCTCTTAAAAAAATCTTAATGGAGAGAACTCGCGGTCTCAGCCCAGGAGGCTACAACACAAACCACAGACTGAGTGGCTCACACAACAGACATTTCTTTCTCACAGTTTTGGAGGCTGGAAGACCATGGTGTGTGCAGGTTCTGTGCCTTATAAGAGTCCTCCTTCTGGACAGCAGATGATAGCTTCCTTGCTGGGTCCTCATATAACAGAGAGAGCATGCACACTCTGGGGTCCCTTCCCAGGAGGGCACTGATCCCATGTTGAAGGGATGAGGTCACCCTCATGACCTCATTGAAATCTAAGTCCTTCCCAAATACTCCACCTCCAGATATGCTTGCTGGGAGTTAGGGCCTCAGCACAGGAGTTGTGAGGGGACACAGACCATCCCTAACACTCACATACCATACAGTTTGCAAATTTAAAGGGTATAATTCAATTTTTGTAGTGTATTCAGTGATTACCTATATTCAGTGACTAAGCATCTCCACGGTTTAAGTTGAGAACCTTTTCATCCCCCCAACGGGAAACCCTGTGCCCGTTAGCAGGCTATATTGAGATCTATCTATATCTGGATACATATTTTCTCTATAGATGGGCCTATTTTTAGGGTATTTCATAGGAATGGAATTAGATGACAAATGGCCTTTCGTGATTGGTGTCATTCACCAGCGTAATGTTATGAGGTTCATCCAAGTTGTAGCACGTATTGGCGTGTGCTTGCTTTTCACTGCCAAATACTCCTTTGTGTGTGTGTACCACGTTTTATTTAGCCGTTCACCAGTGGTAGATGCGTGGGTAGTTCCTAACTTTTGGTTCCTATGAATCCTGCTATAAATACTCATGTGTAAGTTATGGTGCAGACGCAGGTTTTCATGTCTTGGATGTATAGCTGGGAGTGAAATTGTTGCATCATATGGTGACTGTTTAACCATTTGAAGAATGGCCAGATTGTCTTTTAAAATGACCGTGCCATTTTACCTTCCCACTGACAATGAAGAGGGGTTTTAATGTCTTTGCATCCTTGCTGACACACACTAGTGTTGTATCTTTTAAAATTTTAATCATCCTACTAGGTGTGATATGCTTTTGATTTACATTGCCCTTAAGGACTAATGAAATGAGATATTAAAGCATTAAAAAATTTAATGTTTGCTTATTTTGAGAGTGCGAGTATGCAAGAGCATGACAGAGGGACGCCTGGGTGGCTCAGTCGGTTAAGCGTCTGGCTTGGGCTCAGGTCATGGTCTCACGGTTTGTGGGTTCAAGCCCTGTGTCAGATTCTGTGCTGACAGCTAGCTCAGAGCCTGGAGCCTGCTTTAGATTCTGTGTCTCCCTCTCTCTCTGACCCTCCCCTGCTTGTGCTGTCTCTCTCTGTCTTTCAAAAGTAAATAAAAAACATTAAAAAAAAAAAAAAGCACGACAGAGAGAGAGTGCAAGCTGGGTAGGGCCAGAGAGAGAGAGGGAGACACAGAATCCAAAGCAGTCTTCAAGCTTTGAGCTGTCAGCACAGAGCCCATTGTGGGGCTGGAACTCAAACCTTGAGATCATGACCTGAGCAGAAGTCAGATGCTTAACCAACTGAGCTACCCAGGCGCCCTCATTAAAGCATTTTCTAATCGGATATGTTTTGTTTTTTTGGTGTGAAGTAAGGGTCCAGCTTCATTCTTCTTCATGTTACCTCCGTACCATTTGTTGAAGGCTATCCTTTTTCCGTTGAAGTGATACGGTGCCCTTGTTTAAGATCAGTTGACCATAAATGAGAGCTTGTATTTCTGGGCTATGAATTCTATTCCATTGAACTGTATGTCAGCCCTTCCACTAGTACCACACTGATGATTGTAGCTTGGTAGTAAGTTTTGAAACCAGTATGTGTGAGTTTCCCAGATTTGTTTTTATTCAATATTCTTTTGGTTATTCTGAGTCCCTGGCATTTCCAAATGAATTTTAGAACAAGTCTGGGTTTCTCTTAAGAAGACAGCTGGAATTTTGATAGAGATTGTGTCGAGTCCATACATAAATTTGTAGAGTATTTCTATTGTAACAATATTACATCTTCTGATCTTGGTCTTTCCCTTTATTTATATCTTCTTAAATTTCTTTAAACAGTGTTGGTTTTCACAATATTTGTGTGAAATAATTTTGATTACAATATTAGGTATTTTAATTATTTTTGGTAGTATTTTAAATGGAATTATTTTCTTAATTTTATGTTTGGATTGCTTATTGCTACTATCAGAAATAGTTTACTTTTACATATTGATCTATCCTGCAATCTTACTGAACTCATTCATTAGTCCAAATAGAATTTCAGTGGATTATAAGGATTACTCAGGTTCACAAGATCATGTCTTCGATGGATACATATAATTTAATTTTTTCCTTTACAATATGGATGCCTTTTATTTCATCTTATTGTTGAATTGCCTTGACTAGACTTTCCAGTACAATGTCAAATAGAAGTTGGTCACCATTTTTGTCTTTTTTTCTTAATCTTAGGGGGAAAGCATTGAGTCTTCACCATTAAGTATGAATAAGTAAAAAAGACAACTTGTATTTTTTGTTTGTTTGTTTTTGTTTTGTGGATGTCCTTTATCAAGTTGAGAAAGTTCTACTATATTCCTAATTTGTTGGCTGTTTTTAACATCAAGGCATGTTGCGTTTTGTCAGTTCTTTTTCTGGATTTACTGAGATGGTCATGCATTTTTCTCTTTATTGATGGTGGTGTTAAATTAATTATTGAATGTTAACCTTGTATTCATGGGATAAATCCTCTTGATTATTGTGTATAATCCTTTTTATATGTTGGATTCACTTGGCTAGTACTTAGTTGAAGATTTTTATGTCTATATTCATAAGGAATGTTGGTCTGAAGTTTCCTTTTATGTGATACCTATGTCTGGTTTGGTTTTGGTATCTGGGTATATTGGCTTTTAGCTTTAATTGGTCAAGTGTTCCCTCTTTATATTTGGAAGAGTTTCTGAAGGATTGGTATAAATACTTCTTAAATATTGGATTTCATCATTGAAGGCACCAGGCCTGGGCTTTTCTTTGTGGGTTGTTGTAAAATTAATAATTCATGCTGCTCAGATTTTCTGATTCTTGATAAAGTTTAGGCAGTTGGAATCTTTGCAAGAATTTGTCCATTTTATCTAACTTGTCTAGTTTATTGGCATACTGCTCATAGTATTCCCTTACAATTCTCTTTTTGTCAGTAATTCTTTTTTTGTTTCTAATTTTAATAATTAAAGTAACTGAACTAAATTTTAGTAATTAAAGTCTTCATTATTTTTTCTCGGTCAGTCTAGGTGAAGTGTTCTTTCTAAAATCTGTTCTTTTTAAATGCCTTTTAATGTCATTGATCTTTGCTTATTGAAAAAACATTTTTACTGGTTTCTATACTAGTCTTTATTTTATTCATTCTCCTGAAGTTGAGTTTAGTTTGCCCTACTTGAAGTTTCTTGACATGGAAGCTAACATTGTTGATTTGAGATTTTTTTTCTTCAATACAGTCTGTTACAACTATGCATTTGCCCTTCAGCACTACCTTACCAGCATCCCTTAAATTTTGGCATGTTGTACCTTTGTTTCCTTCCATCTCAAAATATTTTCTACTTCTCTTGTGATTTCTTCTTTGAACTATTGTTGATTTTAGCAATGTGGTGTTATATTTTCACATTTGAGAATTTCTCAAACTTTTTGTTGATTTCTAATTTCATTGTAGTTAGAGTAGATACTTCGTATGATTTTAATCCTTTTAAGCTTACTGAAGACTGATCAATTTGCATGGGTTATAGGCACCTTTGAGAATAATGTGTATTCTGTGGTTGTTGGGTATAGGTATAGTGTTATAGATGTCTCTAGATGTCTTTTGGTTTAGTTGTTTTCTAATGACTTGGAAGTCTTTTTCCACTTCAATATTCTAATGACTTCTCATTTCTGAAAGAGGAGTACTGAAATCGTCAATTCTTACTGTTTCATTGTCTATTTCTACTTTCTTTAAAAAAAATTTTTTTTTTTAACTTCTAGTTTGTCAAGTTGGTTCCCATATAACACCCAGTGCTCTTCCCCACAAGCGCCCTCCTCCATGCCCATCACCCCCCTTCCCCTTTGTCCCTCTCCCTTCAGCCCTCAGTTTGTTTTCAGTATTCAAGAGTCTCTCATGTTTTGCATCCCTCCCTCTCCCCAACTCTTTTTCCCCCCTTCCCCTCCCCATGGTCCTCTGTTAAGTTTCTCCTGTTACACTTAGGAGTGAAAACACATGGTATCTGTCCTTCTCTACCTGACTTATTTCACTTAGCATGACACCCTCGAGGTCCATCCATGTTGCCACAAATGGCCAGATATCATCCTTTCTCATTGCCACATAGTACTCCGTTGTATAGATAAACCACATCTTCTTGATCCATTCTATTTCTACTTTCATTTCTGTATTTTATTGGATGTATTTTTGGGTCTGAGAGGTGGACATATGTTTATAATTGTTATATCTTCCTGTTGGATTAACTTTTATGAAATGTTTTTATCTCTAGTAAAATTTTGTTTAATACAAAGGTCTAATTTGTCTGATATTAGTTTATCTACTCAAATCCTATGATTTCTGTTGACATGGGACACCTTTTTCCATTATTTAACTTTCTTCCCATTTGTATTTTTGAAAGTGACATGCATCTCCGGTACACATCATATTCTTGGATAGTGATCTGACCCCCACCCCCAATTTGGTAATCTCTGCCTTTGGATTAAACAGTTTGGTTCAGTTCCACTTAATGTTGTTTATACAGTTAGATTTACATCTGCTATTTTTCTTTTTGTTTCCTCTGTACCTTATATCAGCTTTGTTCCTCTGTTCATTCTTTATTTCTTTTGTATTAAGTGTTTTCCCCCCCAGTATAACTTTTTTAATTATAGGTTTTCTTAAAAGTTTATTTTTTGAGAGAGTGAGCGAGCATGAGGAGGAGCAGAGAGAGAAGAGAGAATTTCAAACTGAGTGTGCAGAGCCTGACATGGGGCTCGAACTGATGAACTGTGTGATTGTGACCTGAGCCAACATCAAGAGCTAGGTGCTGGGGCGCCTGGGTGGCTCAGTCGGTTAAGCCTCCGACTTCAGCTCAGGTCATGATCTCACGTTCGTGGGTTCGAGCCCCGCGTCGGGCTCTGTGCTGACAGCTAGCTCAGAGCCTGGAGCCTGCTTCCGGTTCTGTGTCTCCTTCTCTCTCTGCCCCTCGCCCTCTCATGCTCTGTCTCTCTCTGTATCAAAAATAAATAAAACATTAAAAAAAAAAAAGAGCTGGATGCTTAACTAGCTGAACCATCCTGTGCTCCTAATTACAGACTTCTGGAATGGTTTTGCTATCTGTGGCTCTATGGCTTAACACATGCATATTAAATCATCTAAATGTACTTCCTATTTTTTTAACTTTCTATTTTTAAAATTTATTCATTTTGAGAGAGAGCAAGGAGGGTGGGGGCAAAGAGCAAGGGGCGGGGGAGAGAATCCCAAGCAGGCCCTGCACTGTCAATGTAGAGACCCCATGTGGGCCTCAGACTCCCGAAACATGAGACCATGACCTGACCCGAAAACCAAGAATTAGACGCTTAACTGACTGAGCCACCCCAGTACCCCTACTTCAGATTTAATTCAAGTAAAAAATATACTGTTATTGATAATACTATGTCTATGGAAGTTACCTAATGATACATTGTCACAATTATTTTATATAATCTTAGGTCTTGGTAAAATGCTGAGAGGTGAAAGGTTTCGGGAAGACAGATACTTGAATCTGTTAACCTTTTTTTTTTTTTTTTTTTTTTTTTTTTTTTTTTTTTTTTTTTTTTTTTTTTTTTTTTTTTTTTTTTTTTTTTTTTTTTTTTTTTTTTTTTTTTTTTTTTTTTTTTTTTTTTTTTTTTAACCATTTCTGATCTTTCTTGATCTGATTTTGAGTTACCAGCTGGTGTCAGTTCCTTAGTACAATACAGCTTTGGTGACGTTGGATTCCTTGTGCCACTACCTTTATCAGGGATTCTTCGACTTCTGGATTTCATAGAATAAGATACAAATGTATTTTGGTAACTGACCTGGGGCTAGGAATGTTTAGTTGGGGTATTTTTTAATGTCCATACCTAAAACCAGCTATCTTCTTTGGTTGTAAGGACGCAGGTCTGAATTCGGCTTCTTAGAATCATTAGACAATTGAAGAGCACACATCGCCCAAGGCAGGAGGGACCACCCTTGTAACACCCAATCAGGAAAGGCCAGTTAACACCTTTAACATTTCTAAGGGCAGGCCTAGAAGGCTAGTCACGCTCTATGTGAGAGTCCTGGGCCCACTCTGTAATTGGTCAATCCTCTAAATGTTGTGATTGGCTCCCACCAAAAGTATCAATGAATGGTTAAACCTGCTGTCAATAATATTGTATAATAGTGATTGGATCACTGTACCTGTGTCACAATTTCCTGTGACTCCCCCTTCCCAAACCCATAAAGGCCCTACCCCGCCATGTTTGGGGCTCTCCGCCTGGATCCACTGTGTTGGTGAAGTCTGTGAGCCTGAGCTTATAAGCCCGTAATAATAAAGCCCTTTGCTTTTGCATATGTGACTCGATCTCCCTGGTGGTTTCTGGTTTTGGGGGACGATATTACAAATCTGGGCATAACACAGTCATCGTCATTTTTGAAAGGATATTTTTACCACCCCAACTCTGACCAAATGGACAGGCCATGATCGGAGAGACAGAACACTTCCTGAAGAGAAGACAGCGGTGTTACACTGACAGTTTAGCGGGAGGCTGATGAACTTCCCCACAGATCAGCATTTGGTAACTTTATGTAAGCAATGCACAAACTGGCCGTCATTACTGACAATGACTAAGTTTATTGACTGGGTGTTAAGTGTGAGTCAAGCATTGTTCTAAGCACTCTGCCTGCCTAACATCAGCCGTGAGGTGAATACAACGACCACCATTTTACGGTGGAGAAAACTGAGGCACAAAGAATCTGGGTAGCTTGCCCAAGGCCCTACCCTGGGAGAGCCAGGAACCAAATCTCAGAGTTCTGGAGCCCGCATGTGTGCCCCAAACTGCTGCATATGCTGGGCCAGGCTGTGGTGGATTGAGAGGTAACTTTTACTTGGAATTGGTTTTTTTAGGGAGAGTGAAAAATGAGGTTCACTGGTGTGTCCCAGAGGGGGAGCGTTGGACCCTGACTGAGTGACGGGTTGGTTCAGGTGGTAGGATCTCCTTCTGTGCGTCGAGCCGGAGAGCATGCTGGTTGTAGGTAAATAGTAATAGATGGGCGCCTGGGGGGCTCAGTCGGTTGAGCGTCTGACCTCAGCTCACGTCACAGTCTCACAGTCCGTGGGTTTGAGCCCCGTGTCAGGCTCTATGCTGACAGCTTGGAGCCTGGAGGCTGCTTTGGATCCTGTGTGTGTCCCTCTCTATCTGCCCCTCCCCTGCTTGCCCACTCACGCTCTCTCTCTCTCAAAATAAAGACATAAAAAAAAAAAAAAGAAATAGTAATAGAAAAGGCGATTTGCTGCCCAACCACCTGTGAGGACCCAAACTTTGGGTGTTTTCGTCCTTCTCGCCCTCATGACCTATCGGTCACTGAGTTGTATTAATTCACCTTTCTAAGTATATTTCCAGTTTGTTTACTTGTCATTTTCTTTGGATCCATTCCTTCCAAGCCATCACCACAGCTTGTCTAGTAGGCTCATAACTGGCCGTCCTGTCTCTAAGCTTCTTTTTCTTAAATCCATTCCTTCTGCAAACTGATTTTTCTCAAACAGAAATCTAATGAAGCTATATGCCTTCTGATAATCTTGAAACTGTTCTGTCTGAAGAGCACTTCTAGTACAGGGGCGCCTGGGTGGCTCGGTTGGTTAAGTATCTGATTTCGGTTCAGGTCATGCTTTCATGGTTTGTGGGTTTAAGCCCCACATTGGGCTCTGTGCTGACAGCTCAGAGCCTGGAGCCTGCTTCACATTCTGTGTCTCCTTCTCTCTCCGCCCCTCCTCTGCCCTCTTGATCTTTAT
This sequence comes from Suricata suricatta, assembly GCF_006229205.1. NCBI lineage: Eukaryota > Metazoa > Chordata > Mammalia > Carnivora > Herpestidae > Suricata > Suricata suricatta. Next base: position 81,290,711 of record NC_043712.1, read on the forward strand.
CTCAAAAATAGATCGACAATAAAAAAAAGAAGCCTTCTAGTGTAAATTACAAAGTTTTCTGGTTTTTGACTTCCGTAGCCCATTGTACTTCTCAAGATGTTTCCTTTTTTGTTGTTGTTGTTTTTTGTTTTTGGGTTTTTTTTTTTTTTAAGAGGGAAAGAGAGAATCCTCCCACTCCCAAGCAGGATCCACACACTGGATGGAGTCTGACATGGGGCTCAACCCCACAACCCTGAGCTCATTACCTGAAATCAAAATAATCAAATTAGCTTACATAGAGTCAGACACTTAACTGACTGAACCACCCAGGTGCCTCTCAAAATGCTTCCTTAATAGCTATTTGTTGAGTAAGCAAATAAAAACTCGGCTTTACCCAGATTTAACAAAAATTAATCATAAAAATCCTAGACGTTTTCTAGGGCTGTCAAAACAAACTACCACAAACGGAGTGGCTGGGAATAATAGAAATTTATTCTCTCAAAGTTCTGGAGGCTACGGTTCAAGATACTGGTATCATTGGCTATTCCAGAAAGCTGTGAGGGGGTCCATCTCCTGCCCCTCTCCAGCTGCTGGCTGCCTCAGGCTCTCCCTGGCTTGTAGGCAGTATTCTTTCTGTGTCTTCATTTGGTCTTCCCATTAGGCTCCTGTCAAATTTCTTTTTTTTTCTTTGTTTCTGTTTCTTGCTCTTTTTCTTTCTTGTTAATATTTATTTTTGAGAGAGAGAGAGAGAGAGAGAGAGAGAGAGACAGACATAGTGTGATCTGGGGAGGGACAGAGACACAACACACACACAGAATGTGAAGCAGGTTCCTGGCTCTAAGCTGTCAGCACAGAGCCCAACATGAGGCTCAAACCCACAAACTGAATCATGACCTGAATGAAGTTAGACTGAGTGCTAAAATTTCCTCTTCTTATAATGACTTGGTCCTATTAACTTAGAGTCTATCCTAATGGCCCCCTCTTACATTGCACATCTGCAAAGATCCTCTTTCTGAGTAAGATCCCATTTATAGGTACTGGGGGTCAGGACTATGACATCTTTTTAGAGAACATTATTCAGTCCACAACAAAAGTATCTTTTCAGATACGATCTGTTTCAGTAACTGTCCACATGGATAAAGGCAGTATCATGAATGATTCTATTGACCTAAATGGCTATTACTGGCATTTTTGTGTGTGTGTTTCCACTGATGAGTGTAAACCCATTCGGAATACTGGTCGGGAGTGTCCCTGGAACAGATATTCCTTCTGTAGCCACGTTGCAAGGGCTTTCGACTCCCTAGTCTTCGCTTTCTGGATCCATTATCCTGCTGGGAATACAGAATGCTCTCACTAAATACATTGTTCCCTGAGTGAACAACCGTAGACCGGTCATCACAGAAGTGGATGTGTAGAGTCACTTCGGCCAGGAAATCCCACTGCAGTGGTTAGTGGAGTAGAAAAATGACCTGAGTGACAGGGATACATGGATGTGTTTTTTCCATGTTGCTCCTTCTTAATACCACCCTAATGACTTTTCATCAAAATTACATAATTTTCAAGAAAGAAAGACTCCTAATGTTCTCAGAATTAAAAAAAAAAAGCTTACTTATTTTAAGAGGGAGAGTGAGCATGTGAGCAGGGGAAGGGCAGAGAGAAGTGATCTAGCACATCCCAAGTATAATATATATTATATATTAATATATATATTATTATAGGAATGATAGGCTATTATTTGGTCTCTAATTGAAATTGAAAATTCAAGAAAATTAAAGCCTTAGTTGGGACAAGCACAAGAAAACTGGATTTTTCTGGACTCCCTTTCTTTCCAAGTAAGCCCTTGAAATTTTTCTTTTGCTCCTTTTCAATTTTTCCCCGCTTTCTCCTTTGCCTTCCATGTACGGATGGTAGAGTCTTCCCCGACGATGCTTTCAGACTCTGCAGGACAAACACGGTGATGCAGTGGGCCTTGTGGTCGGGCCGGACTTGCTCGCAGTGAGTGGAGCCCTTGTTCAGAGTCCTGATCCTTGGAGGGGTCTGATCTGGGGTGCTGGGGAACAGACCGCTCGCAGGGAGTCAGTCGGTGTGTGGGGGTGCAGGTGGCTTTTCCTAATTCCTGCTCTCAGTGGACCTAACTTGCTTCTCTGTGATGGTGCGGTGACTTTTTGTGGCTGATGTGCTGACAGATGCGTTGGACCCCCGACACCCTTGAGAAATTCTATCCTTAATCATGAAATGGCTTTTCAGTGTTTTTGTTGTCCAGCGCTGACCTCTCCTGTGTGCCCCCCACTCCTCCCCGAGCTGTAAGAATCAGGTACGGACGCGCTCTCTGTCCAGCTAGCCTTCCACGATGAGCCCCGGAGAGCCACGGCTCCCGGCATGCGAGCGCTTCCACCACCTGGAGAGCTTCCTCTGTGAACCCAGCTGCCACGTTAGGAGAGCCCCACACACCACACAGAGGTCGTGTCCAGTTGGGCTGGCTGGTCACTCTGCCAGCATGAGGGGAGCCTCCTTAGACGTCCATCCAGTCTGCCTTCGGATGGCTCCAGCCCTGGCTGACCTCCCGCTGCTCCAGAGGCCCCGAGTGACAAGCGTCCTGCTGAGCCCAGTGAACCCTTACGGAGGTGAGAGATGACAAGCTCTCTTTAATCCACTAAGCTGCCGGGTGGTTTGTACAGCAGTCGGTAACAGGAGCACCTCTCCTTCTGGCCACGTGGCCATACGGCTCAGCCTGTCAGACCCTGTGCCTTGATGTCCTGTCTGGAGTAGCTGATGTCAGGTGGGGGGACAGTGGAGAGCTTAGGGAAGGGTGGTGGCTGAGGAGTGTACCTGTCACTTCTCCTCCCGTCATTCAGTGTCCCTTTCTTTGGTATGCAGCTGGTGACCTTAACTGATAGTCACGGTCATCTTTGTTGTCCTGTTGGAAAGTGACTGCAGAACCGGAAACACGGTCTTGCAAGTCGGGAGGGTGTTTTCACCCCGTAGGGGCAGACGGGGTGTTGAGAAGCGGCTCGATAGTACTGGGAGGAGGCATTCCGGTGCAATGAGGAGAACGCTGAGCCTTGTGCGGAGCCTGAGCTGGGTGTTGTAGCCTCGGACCTGCCCCTCATTCACTGTGTCGGTCTGGAGGCTGTTGCTTTCTCTCTCTGGGCCTTGGTTCGATCATCTTGAAGATGGGAGTTGGATGATACTAGGTCATTGCTAACGCTACTTTCAGCTTGGAAGGTTTCCACGGTTGCCTTGCTCAGTTTTAGCAGATGTTTGTTGTAAACATGATGCAGAAGAGAGGGTTCATGGAATCCACTGTGGAGCCTACAACCCTCAGGTGACCTCAGGGAACTGAGCAGGCCGTATTGCAGATGTTGAGAAATGTTTAACCATTTAAAAACTTATTTTCATCATCTCTATACCCAGCATGGGACTCAAACTCAGGACCCCAATATCAAGAGCTTCGCACTCTGAGCCAGCCAGGTGCCCCTAGATACTAAGAAATGTCTTTGAGTGAACAGCTGAGTGGTTCTTGGTTGGGTGCTAGAGGGTAAGGTAAGGAAGCAGTGATTCCAGAGAGGCACAGACAAATGACAGCAGCATGACAGCAGTGGTATTAGAAGCTTGGGGAAGAGCTTTAGTGACAGAGGGAGGACACTCAAGCTAACTGCCCGAGGGGGGTGTGTGTGTTGGGGGAGCGGACATGTATACAGATTCTTGGGAGGGAGGTTAATGGAAGTCCTCACAGAAGTATGGAACCTTTATGCTGAAGAAGTAGGGGGACGGAAATTTGGAGAGTAATCATCAATTCTCTGTGCCAGGACTGCAGCAGTCCTGGCAGAACGGAGGTGGGAGGTAGTGAGAGGTGAGGCAGGGATTGAATCACAAGGGGCATTCTAGAATAGGCTATGGAGGTTAGACCCTGTCCTGTGGGCAAAAAAGCCATGGAGGATCTGTTTTTTGTTTGTTGGTTTTAGTTTATTTTGAGAGTGAGTGAGCATTGAGCAGGAGAAGGGCAGAGAGAGGGAGAGAGAGAATCCCAAGCAGGCCCCATGCTGCCAATGTGAAACCTGACCTCAAGAACCTTGAGATGATGACCTGAGTCAAAATTCAGAGCTGGATGCTTAACTGACTGAGCCACCTAGGCACCCCAAAGCCCCTGAAGTTTGTAATGCTGCGTAGCATTGAACTAGATCAAAACCCTAGGGCTGGTCTTTTGTGAGGATGCTAGCAGCCTGGGGAAGTCTCTCCTCTCCTTGTAGTTGGAATAAAAGATAAGTTTATGGGCTATGTCTGGACAGAGGCTTGTGAAATGGCCTGAATAAGCCTTCTCAAAGAGCCACATGGTTCAACCTCTGAAGTTCCAGGGGATTAAGGAGCTTCGTGGAACAAGATCCCAGGTTCTGTTGCTACAGGCACATACTTAACTTGCTCTTTGTGGAGGTGAGACGGAGAAGAACATGAATGAAAGTAGCACATATTCTAAAGAACATGGGGATTACGTTGGTGAAAAGTGAAATACCTCTCCTTCATGAGTTAATAACGTTGTCTTTGAAGAAATTAGAAACTTTACCAGGAGGTGTTTGAATACTTAAATGTCCACATCTACGTGGTCAAAAGTGATAAAAGACGTGTTTTCTTGTCTCCATGCAGTGACATCTTAAAAGGCTTTCTTTGTTAAATTCAAAGTAGCGCGTCACATTATTCTCTGCCTATAGTTGTGTCTGGACTCACTGTTCCCGTACAGTGAAGTTGATCGAAGGCAACGCAGCACAGGTTTAAGTTCTGCACTATGGTTGTTGGACAAGAATCCTGACAATGTGAGACTAATCTCTTCTGATTGGTGCCGGGCTGATAGGGGCTGACAACATAAACCCGTGCTGGAAAATTCTAATCCATCACCTGGCATAAGACACTTTGTACCTTGGGGTTTATGGGAAAAGAATCCATTTGCATCTGTTTCAAAGTGAGTTTTTCTAGGGGCATGAATGTCCCAACTTGACATGATCTTTTTATAAGGAGGAATCACAACAGAAAATCTGGAAATTAAAGAAGCAGCAACACGTTCCGTGGAAGTGTCTGCACTTGCTGTCAGACCACAGGTACCCTCACGGACTTGGAATTTTCTGTGTTAGCCTTCATGACTTCATCTCCATCACGTGGAAAGATCTGGGCCTGGGTAAACGTCTTGATGAAATGGTCTTTATTAGAATAATCTAATTCTCCTTTTATTTTTATTTAAAAAATTAAAAAAAATAGTTTATTTACTTTGAGAGAGACAGAGGAAGCCCAAGTGGAGTAGCAGAGAGAGGAAGAGAGAATCCCAAGCCGGCTCCACACTGTCAGCCCAGAACCTGATGTGGGGCTTGAACTCATGAAACCATGAGATCATGACCTTGGCCAAAACCAAAAGCCAGATGCTTAATCAAAAGCCAGATGCTTAACCAACTGCACCACCCAGGTGCCAGGGTGCCCTTCTAATTCTCCTTTTAATTTTATTTATTTATTTTTTTGCCATGAGGTGTGTTTTATTTTCATTAATCATACAAATGTCTTGCTATAATATCCCAGGGCAAACCAGAGGATTTGGCAGTCTGATTGAAGGGGTCCCCTCAGAGAGCCGCAGGCCGGTGGCGTCGGCGCGGAGTGCCCGGGTTCACAGTGCAGCTTGCTGCTCGTGTCCATCTTGCAGGTGGCTCTTCTTCCTCCACATCACGACTAGGGTGTCTCGAAGATGACGGGGGTGTGGAATCCTTTAGGTTCTTAGGAAATTTCACTCGGCTTCTGCTCAGTGGTCTCTTTGGTCGGCAGGGTGTTCTTCTCCTGTGTCTCCGTTTTCTTCAGTTTGGCCTTATGGAAGCTGCCGATTTCCCCCACGTCTGCCTTGTCTGCCGTTTTCTTAAAGTGATCCGTGGAGTTTCACTCTGAGCCTGGCGACTGGTGCTCCCACTCGCGTTGCTGCAGCAAGAGACACCTAATTCTCCTTTTAAATTGTTGCTGGTTTCTTGGTGGAAATGGGAAACATGGGACAGAATAGCGACATGTTCTCTTCATATTAATCCCTTGTGCAGGATTAGGTATCTGCACTCTGACCGTTGGATCATGCTGCTCCTCCACTGTCTCTAACTCCCGAATGGCGAATGGCGAAGGAGATGGTGAGTGTGGCAGAACACTCGTACTGGGAATATCCGGTGCTCTCTGCTCTGCTACAGGCATCCATTTGCCTCCCGTGGATGATGTCATGGCAGAGGTGCTAAGAGAAAGAGCCAGAAAAAGCAATGGCATTTGGATAGCGCTTCCTGGTTGTGAGGTGCTGTTCTCTGTGTGTCTGTGGAGAACCTTCTATGCTTGGAATATAAAAAGTGAATAAATGATAGGGTTGGCCTTCAAATTCCTTAGGCTCATGGGGAAAACAGACAGACACACTGAAATGAAGTTTGATAATACGGTGTTCGAAGTATGCCAGAGACACAAGGAGGTGCAAGTGAAGGTGTAACCGGCTGCCTAGTGCAGGGCAGGCAGGACGGACTTCACAGGAGAGGGGTGCCCTCAAGGGTTGTGATGGACTGGCAGTAATTGCTTTCTCTGGATTTGTGCTCTGGAGGCACAGTCAGTGGGACAAAAGAGCATGTGCTGGGGGCTTGGAGTGGTGGCTCCCTCGTGGTCCTGCCTTTGTAAAAGGGACTGATCTCAGCCACCGCCCTCCCACCTCTTGGTCTGGTGGCCTGCTTGGCATCCCCCCTGCCTTTGACCCCCCCCAACCCTCAGTCGGTGATCTCTGGGTGTAGGTGCTGCAAAGTTTGGATTAAGTGCACATGCCCTCCTGCATGTTGGAGTAGGGCATGATGGTGGCCCTCCCTGCCCTGATCTGGCGGCAGCACAAGGCATTTTCCAGGTCACTCGGTGGGAGTGAGTCTCTTGACCACCCCTGAGTCAGATACCTAGCATATCCTGGCCCCAGGGGGTGGCCCGTCTACCATGGTGTGGGGTTGCAGGTGGTGGGAAGAGGAAATGTCTGGTTTGACTTCTCTGTGCTGTGGCACTTCCGTCCTGTGCCAGCGGAAGGGGAAGCCGGAGCCAGGAGCTATGCCTGCTCCTGGTTACCTTGGTGCCTGTGCGAGCTCAAGCTCTCCCTGTCCAAGGGAGCAGGACCTTAGGTAGCAGGTAAAGAAGGCCAGGTCAAGAGAAAGACCACAGAAAGAAAATGTGGTCTATTTCAGAAATGTTAATGGTTTTCTCTGCTCTCTCCCCTCTTATGTTGTTGTTGTTTTTTTTGTTTAAACAAGGAATGTGACATTTTCACTTTTCACTGAGTCTCAAAAATTCTACAGCCAGTGCTAGACTTGGGGGCAGGAATGAATGGATGAATTAATGAATGGATAAAAAGACACCAGGCTCGTTTGTAGACCCCAAGCCACCACATCCTCGTGTCCCCTTTCTGGGTGTTAGACTCCCTGTCACTTAAGTCAGTTTTCTCTTTATGGACAATTAAGGCTCAGGATGGTGATTCCAGTTCCTGTGGAAAACTGAGGAGAGTACGAGAGGCCCCAGCTCCAGGGCTTGCCCTCTGCTGACCCTGGAGGCACCTGCTCAGAGGAGATCCTCCATGGCCAGAGTGGTGGAACAGATGCAAGGTCAATGCATAGGGAAAGAAGGATTGTTGTTGTACTGAACAGGAATGTGTTAAATCGTACCTTAGTGGCCTAAGAGTTCATACATCTTCCAGAGCAGGTAACTGGACAGCAACTGAGAGAAAAGAATATGGGGTCCTAAGACATGAGAGCTAGAGTGGGTGATGGTGGGGTCTTTAGCTTACGTAGTTCAGCTCTTAACAGACAATGAAACTGAGACCTGAGAGGTGAAATGACTCCTACAAAGTCACTAAGTTACTTGCTTCCAGAGCTGGCCTTGAATCAAGTTCCCTGACCTCGGGGCCAGTGCTGGTCTCTTTTGCCTCTGAGTCCCATAACTAATAAGAGTGACCATAAATCTTGTGGCAAAGAATTAATTTGTTATTTGTATAGCACTTGATACTTGCAACTTGAGAGTAGTGTGTTTTTCTCCACAGACCAATGATTTTTGAGGATGAAATTTATTATGAGCCATGGAAAATTGGTTCCCCATCAGCAGGGATTCCTAGCCTGGATCTGAAAATGACCAGGAAGAAATCCAACCTCCTCATCATGAAATAGGATGGTCTCAGGTTTGTAGTGGCAGCAGCGTGTTGACACAGTGAGATTGGCCATTGCCAGAAGTAGGACGCAAAGAGCTTGTTTGGGCCAGGTAGTGCTGGGAACGTCCTGTGCCTTCCTGGAACAGTAATGCAAAGAAGGAAATGTTCTGGCAGATCGCTCCTTTCCAGTATGGTGTATATTGATCGTAATCTGGGGTGGTATTTCATGCTGTTCAGGGCCAGTGTTTTCCTGCATTGGGCAAAAATCTCCGGAATTGTGAGGATAGCTTCAGAAATTGCAATGGTAAAAAAGTAGATGGAGGTGTAGGTGCTAAGGTGGGATGTAATGGAGTGGGTGGTTGGCCTAAAGAGTGAGTGACCTTCTCCCCACCAAATGTATCATTCGTAAGTCCCCAACTACTCTGGAATCTTGCATGAGGTACATACACTTGCTGAGATCTAAGAGCATTCTTTGTTGAACTCCTTTCTAGGATGAGCTTTGGAAGGAAGTACGTATCATGCCCTCAGTGTCCCAACTTTTGAGGTTGGCTAGTTGGATTTTGAGCCCCCAGTGAATGCTTGCTGATCCTTCTCCATTTGGTGTCTTGACTGTATCTGTTGCACACTAGATAGACTATGGTGGAGTGCTGTAACTTACAGGAGGCTTTGGGTCCTGTTGATCAAGCTCCTGATTTTATAGATGGGGAACTGGTAACCAAAGAAATTTTTCATCTACTCCAAGTGACCCAGTTTGTTAGTGGCATGTTTGGGAGTAGAACCCATGTTGGTTCTTACGATGCCGTGCTACCTGGATGCATTCTTGTAATAACATAAATGATAAGTTCAGGAGAAACTATTGAATTAGTAAACTTGGCTTTCAGGAATACAATTTTAAATCATGCATTGGAAGGCTATTTCCAATGGTTTCCCGTGAACTCGGGTACCTCACAGCCATACTAACATTTAAGTCCATGTCCTGAAATTTGTATGGATAAGAAATGGATAAGTGACTTAGTTTAGTGATTTTTTTTTTCTGTTAATAGGAAGAAGGACAAGACCTTGTGTTATTCATTATTCGCATCCGGTTGTCTAGTACAGTGTCCAGGCTGAAGTAGTTGCTCAGAGGGTCACGGACTTCTTGGGTAGGTCAGCAGAAACTCCACCTGATCTCTTGTCTAACGACTTAAATACCGTTGTTCTCTTTACTCTCCTACACTCTGATCGTCAGAGAAAAGATGGACTTTATGCTTTCTGATATTGGAGAATTTATATAACTGTTCTGAATCTGATTTTTGGTAACTGTAAAATAAGAGTCAGACTAGATCCCTGTTTCTTTCTTATGCTAACATTACATGATCCAAAAAATGTAAACTTTTCAGTAATAACTTTTCATGGAGACATTGTATGTATATATGTTTGTCTTGCTCTATAGACATAAGCTATGCAAAGGTGGTTTTTCATTCCCCAAATCAGAAGCATGTGGGTTTAAATAACTCTTCAATGGCATAGACTCATCCTTTCTTCTTGGCTTATTCAACAACAGTAACAATAACACCATAACAATGAAAAGACTTTTTAGTGGCTTATAGAGGGGAAAAATTAACTGTAAAATCAAGTAAAACTTGAGGATAGTATTTGTTAGAAAGATACGTCTCTCTCTCTCTCTTTTTTTTTAAATCCCACAACTTCTCTTTGTGCTATAAACCACTACAATGACAACTAAAATACCATATTGCTCATTGTGCTAACGCTCAAGATAGTGTAACTTGCATTCAAGGTCTTAGATTAGGCTCAGGTTCCAGGAATTGATTTATAACTTAAGGTGAAGCCATGAAACCACATGGACTTTTTCTGAGAATAAGTATGACCAATTGCACCTGTATTTCTCAAAGCAAACACTACTAAAATCTCAACTCAGCATATTTTTACTCTCCGTAGTATTCAAAAGATATTAATCATATAAGGCTCTGTGGGAAGAATTTATTTAAAGGGAATTGACAACACTGATGTTTCTCCAAAGTCCAAGCAGTAGGGGTTCAGGAATCGGACTCTTCAGAGTGGGGAAAAGACCATTTAATTCAACCTTCTTGTTTTCAAGATGAGAAAATAGAAGCCCAGGGAGGTGAAAGGACTTGCTTTATGGTGCACAGCTAATCTGAGGCATAGTTAGGACCAAACCCAGTTCCCAGCTCCTGTTCGAGTGCTCCTTGCTCTACGTCCCGAGCTCCCCTGTGCCACCGTTGCTTCAGCCCTAAGACTTGTCTGTCGTTGACTGGTTACTAAATGCTGGGGGATGTGCTGAGCATTTCATGGGCTTCAAATTATTTAATCCTCAAAGTAGTGCATTTTGCCATTGAGGAGACTGGGCTTAGAAAGGATGGGTTCCTGACATGTTAGGGTCACATGGCTACTAAGTGATGGGATCAAGATAGAAATTCTGGCAAATTAATTAATGCCTCTAGCATGAGCTCCACTATATAGGACACTGAGTGAAATTTGAGCTTCAGATAAGCAACATATATTTTTTCTTTTTAGTCCAGGTAGTATGACCCAAATATTGCATGGCTCAATTAAAATAGACATTCTCTGTTTTCATTTGCTAAATGCCACTACTTTAGCCCATCCTGTCCCAAGGTGCTCTATCCTATGGTTGTTTTTACCTCCTTGGCTTTGAGAAGAAGTACTTTGGGATCATTTTTCTTCACCAATCTGAACCCATCACATCTTGAAATTAACAGCATTCTTTGTCACTAGTTTATATTCTGTTTTCTTAGGGTCAGAGATCGATCTAAGTCCTTTGGGAGCTTGGTGTGAGGAATAATATGGGATAGAATGTTTCTCGGGATAAGACTCCACATAGTACTAAGGACAGCTGAAATTGCAGTGTTCCAAGTTGAGTGGACTCCAGCATCTGTTAAGAGTCAACGAGATAAAGAAGCAACCTGCAAAATGGGAAAAATTATCTAAGGCGTTAATATCCGAAATATGTAAGGAACCCATGTACAAAGCAATAGCCACACCAACAAAAACCAACTCCTAATCCAATTAAAAGGAGCAGAAGACTTGAATAGACGTTTCCAGCCCCCCAAAAAGATCACCACCAGATATATGAAAAAGTGCTCAATATCTAAGTCATCCAGGAAAAATTCAAGTCAAAATCCTAGGGAGACAGTACTTCATACCTATTATGATGACCCCTAAGAAAAATATTACAGATGAGTGCTGGGGATGGTAGGGAGAAAAGGGAGCCCTTGTCCCTTAGTGGGAGGTAAACTGGTGGAGCTATTATGAAAAATAGCATGGTGGTTCCTAAAAAAAAAAAAAAAAAAAAATTACCACGTTATCCAATAATCCCACCTCTGTGTATAAATGGAGAGGAAATGAAACCTGGACCTTGAAGAGGTTCTCTGCCTGTGTTTATCACAGCGTCCTTCATGATAGTCAAGATATGGAAACAACCTTAGTGTCCATCCACAGATGAATGGATAAAGAAGATGTAAATATATACAATGGAATATTACTCAGGCATAGGAAGATGAAATCCTGTCCTTTGTGACAATATAAAAGGTGGACCTTGGGGAGGTTATGCAAAGTGAAATGTTAGAGAAAAGCAAGTACTATATGATGTCATTTATAATGTGTAATCTAGGGGGAAAAGACATAGAAACATATAGGAGTGGCTGCCAGGGGCCAAGCGGGGCGGGGGATATGTGGAGATGTTGATGACCGGGAACAAAGTTGTAGTTACGAGATGAGTAAGTTCTGGGGGCCTAATAGACAGTATGGTGACTATAGTTAACTAGTACTGCATTGAATATTTGAAAGTTGCTAAGAGTAGATCTGATATATTCTAATGAAAAAAATTGTAATTCTTTGAGAATGATGTGTTATTATAGTCATTTCACTAGCTATCATGTTCTTTACTTAAACTTACATAGTATTTTGTGTCAATTATATCAAAGCTGGGGAAAAACTCAATGTGAAAAATCTTGTTTTAAAAATGTGTGAGAAAAGTGTGATGTAGTTGACAAGTGTAATGGCATTTGAAAAATATATATAAATCCATGCAGTGTCTGAATAAGTATGTATACACAAGCAGGTAGACTGGTAGAAAAATGTGGAAGGTACAGTCTAACTTGTGTATAGTTTTTAAGAATTTGGGATGAATCTAAAGTGATGGGGGGCTCAGGATGTTTTCCTTATATTTCAGTATTTGAGTTTTTTTTGTCATGAAAGTATTAAAAAAAAGTAGAACTCAAAATGAAGTCCCATTTTAACATTTGTGGTTTCTAAGGTTGGACAGGTGAATCAAGGAGAATAAGACAGGTGGCTAGTTTCTTTTAAAAATCTTAAATCCTTGAAAAAATAAGTGAAGCATGAAGAATAAGCCTGTTGTTAAACAGTGACCATCTATTTGATATCAAATTTACCTCTTTAGTTGACAACTTCTTACCAGTGCCTGGTAAATGAACTGGGTCTTGATGAATTCTTCTAGAAGCAGAGGAAAGAGGGATCAGAGTTTCCCACAAACTCTTGGTGAACCTTGTAAAATACTGGCTATTCTGTAGGTTGAGGGAGATGTGACTTCCATTTGTCTTTTGTATTCTAAATATTTTCTGTGATTTAAAGCATTCATTGCTTCCTTTTGCTGTCAAGGAAATGAAGGAAACACATTTCAGTAGCACTTTCCTGAAGGTACTTATCTCTAGCTACTGCTATAAATATATAGTGATCAGATTCTCCCAGTGCCCAATAAATCAAGATCTTTGGCCAGAACTTTACTTGTGTCCTGTGAGGGAATAGTCTCCTCCCCAAGTTAAATTGTGAATTCCACGGTTCCTTCCTTCCCCAGGGACAGAAAGTAACTAAAGGTAAATGTGGTTTTAAAAAATGCTAATTTCATGGCTTGATTTACAGCAGGCTGTGGAGCATCTGTGACTGGAGGCTGCAATTAGGTTTGAGAATCTTGCTGAGAACCAAAAATGAGCCAGGCAGTGTCTCTGGTGTAGAGGTACCTCAAAAAACCAGTCATGATTGCTGTCTTTAGGGAGCCCAAGGACTCTAGAGAAGGAAGCAATATTTGGGTCAATTCAGAGGGGTGGCAATGAATGGGCTGAAAAGGAGAAATCAGCTAATTTTAAAATGCAAGAATTTGGTATTTAAACTTTTGGTGTTTTATGGCTTTATGCAATTAAATCTCTAGACTGACATTGTTCCTCTTGAGGTTTTATTCCTTTTTTGAGGTTTTATTGATTTGAACTCTGTGTACCACACAAGGCCTTTGAGCATGGTACTTCAATTCCTGTAACTCTCTCTCCACCAACCATCCCTAGGTTTTCCTGAGAAAAATCCCCCTTAAACTGAATGCAAAGACTCCGTTTAAAAACAGATGATCAGAAACCATGTGATAACGGTGCAAGTCAACCTTCATACATGAGCTGAGCCCTCTTAGGACCGCTATTCTTGACATGTGTCAGAATGAGCTGGAGAATCAAGATTCTGATTGCTGGGCTTTACCCCCCAGGTTTCTGATTGAGTAGGTAAAGGGACAGGTGGAGAAGGCATTAAAGCAACTTTTGGAAGAATACTGATCTTGCTGGGCTGAGGACCCCTCTTTGAGAGCCATGGCTTTAAGGCAAGCTGTCTCAAAGAGAAGACTGGTGGTTGTTTTGTTTTGTTTTGTTTTTTTCAAAGAAGGCAAATAATCGGATGCTATTTAGTTTGCTTTAAATTTTGTGCTGTGAGGCTCACAAGCACTGAAATCAGCAACTTCCTTACCAAAGACAAAGGTTGTATGGGCAGGTTCTGACTGCCTTGATCTTGGCTCTGGTCCTCACTAGCTCTATTAACTCATGGACATTAACTTGTCCTTTCTGTGTCTCAGTTTCTTCGTGGGTAAAATGTGAACTAAAACAGTACTTGTGTCAAAGGTACTGTGAAGATGAGATGAATTAATTGTGGGAAGCACCTCAGAATAAGGCTTTCACGCGATACACACCTGAGTAGTAGGCGGTGGTGTTTCACACACAGAAGCTGGGTTTCTCTGTGCCGTATGATCCAGAGGCTTTTAGGTCTTAAATTTTAGCCGAATGCTTGTACTTGGTATAGGCAAAGCTTTAGTTATTATTTCTTCACATTGATTAGGATCTAGCTGTGTATTTCAACATGATGGTGAAATCTCTTTTAAAACCTTTTTATTCCAATACACATTCTTGTGAAGCCACAGGACCACTGATGATCTTAGAGTGCCATGTCTGCAAACCTTTCTGAATCCCTCTTGGGGGCAGGTGTGTATGGGGTCTCCGTTTTCCTGAATCACTTTCCTGTTGAGAATGCTTTGCTTTCTGTGTATCTGCCTAGGGTCTAAGGAACTGCTTTTCAGCTGCAACTAAAATTTAACATTTCCTCACTTGTTGACCATTTTGTCTAAGAACTGAAAATGTTTTATTGTTTTTAAATCACTCCTGGGTAGTGTTTGAACACTTGTCGCGGACGAAGGTTTTAAAATGTAGGCCTTATTATTATGCAGGTGTTGTGAGGCTAACAGCTCAGGAGATCATTGAAACGGAGGAAGCCCACCTCTCCTTGCACAGATGCTTTGGGAGACACCCAAATTGGCCAGAAGGGCAGAAGGAGCAAGGGATCAGCACCCTTAACTGTTGGTTCCACGGGAAAAGCAAGGCAGGGTGAGTAGGTTTAGGATTGGTGAGTTAGAATAGTTTCAGTGGGTTCTGGACAGAGTAGCTGTTCGTGCTTACCTGATACCTGGTCACAGGTGTAATCAGGGCACATAGATACTGGCTTGGCTTTTGAGAGCTCCATAAAGGATGCGATTAGGCCTTGGGCCTTGGATTAGTTAGTCTGTGTATGAAAAGTGTGCTCCCTGGTGAGCTGAGGCTTTCTCTAGGAATTAGTTCACTGCAGGGGGGAGAGGGGTAGTTCTTTCCTGATATTGAGACCCCAGATGCCAGAGCATCAAGAATACAGAGAACGGGGCACGTGGGTGGCTCAGTCATTTGAGCATCTGACTTCGGCTCAGGTCATGATCTCGCAGTTGTGGGTTCAAGCCCCGTGTCGGGCTCTGTGCTGATAGCTACACAGAGCCTGGAGCCTGCTTCAAATTCTGTGTCTCCCTCTCTCTCTGACCCTCCCCTGCTCGCGCTGTCTTTCTCTGTCTCTCAAAAATAAATAAAAACCATAAAAAAAAAACGAATACAGAAAAGAAGAACATGTAGTTAGCAAAGAAAGAAGGCAGAGCCATTTGGCAACGAGGCTTGGCTAGGTGACTCATACCAGTTCACCAGTGTCCTGCATGTTTGCCTGCTAAATTGAACAGCCTGACTTGTGAGTCTACAGTGTATCCAGAAAATCAAGTATTGGTTGAAAGAATGAATCCATAAACCCCATTTTGGATAGAAGAATTTTGTTTCCTGTGTGCTTTAATTCCATTCCAATGTGAAACTGACCTTCAGTGTTTAATAACAATTTGTAGATCTGTTCTGTTCTTCTAAGCATGTTGACTCTTCTAGTTCCTGGTCCTTATAGTCTTTCTTCTCTCATATTTGAGGCAATTCCCCAACTCCCAGAGCCAGGTCCTGAGTCCAGTTAGGACTGGGGAACATAAGGAGCTGCCAGGCCTACCCAGAAGTCAGGCTTGCGGGTAGATCTCTCGGTAACGAACCCAACACCCAGATCCTCTAAAGCCAAGGACTGAAGTTCTCCTTGCAAAAGTCCATATAAATATCTCTTTCCAGAAAGCCATTGTCCAACTTCAGTCATTCTGAGGATCCAATCATTGGGACCTTAATGTATTTAGAGGAATCCAGAAGAACTTGAGAGCAGGGACTGGGTGTTACCAAAAGAGGGCGCTGATGGCTGCAGGACAGGTTCTCGGGGATTCCTGTGTGAGTCTCATGTGCAGTCAGGCTGAGGACTGCACTTCACCTTCTGAGATTTCTCAGGGTTTGATCCTTAATTCCTCCCCCTTCCCCCCCACCCCCTGCTTAAATCTCTCAAACGGCATTCCTCTTGATACCCTCTCAGACTAGTAACCCTCAGATTTGTATCACTAGCCAGACCTCTCATCCAAGTTCCAGATTTACAAACCTGTCTCTTCGGCATCTCTACTTGGCGTTCTTACAGAGATTTCAAAGTAGCATATCCATTTTGCCCTGCAAATATCCACCCCCCACTAATGTTCTCCAAGATGGAAATTGGCAGTAGCAATGATGTGGTTTTTCTGGCCTGAAATCCAGAGGTCCTCCTTACTTCTCTAATCCCCTAAGTCCACCCAGCAGAAGTTCTCAATTCAGACTCTAAAATGTATCTTAAATCTGCCCCTTTATCTGCACTCCACCATTTCCTTGAGTCCAGGCTCCTGCCATCTTTCGCCTGATTTGTTTTTCCACTTTTCTTCTTGTTCTCTTCTAGTCATTTCTCTCACCAGCAGCAAAAGTGATACTCTCACTTTATAGATTGCATTGCATCCTCTTTTGCACAAAATTCTTGATTGGCAACTCCTTCAATGAATTAGGAATAAACTCCAAGTTCCTTACCATGCTCTCTGAGACCTTTTGTGAGCTGCCCCTTGCTGGACTCCCACAGCCAATTTCTGTGGTTCTCACCCACGCTGGTCTTGTCTTAACTCCTCAAACACCTGCTTTTCAACTTCAGGGCCTTTGCACATGCTGCACCTTTGTCTGGAGTGCCTTCCTTTCACATGGCTAGCTAGCTCTTTCTCATTCTTTGTGCTGCTGCTTAAATGGTACCACCCATGGGAACATGCCTTGACTAACATTTTTTTGTTGTTTGTTTATTTTGAGAGAGACAAACAGACACAGAGAGTGCTCACATATGTGTGAGCACGTGTGCATGTGAGCAGGAGACAGAGAGTCCCAAGCAGATTCCATGTAGATGCACGGCTTGATCTCATGATTGAGATCATGACCGGAGCCGAGATCAAGAGTTGGATATTTAACCAACTGAGCCACCCAGGTGACCCCCAACTGCCATTTCTAAAGTAGGTTTCTTTCAGTTCCTTACTGGTTGTTTCCCCAAAACACTGAGGACCGTTTATAATGACATTGTTTCTTAGTTTTTTTCTCTCCTACTTAGTACATGTTTCTTACAAGGGCAGGGACAGGCCTGTGTTGTTCACTGCAGTACTTGAAGTCCTGGTACATGGCCCTGTGCAGAATCGGCTCCCTAAGTATTTTTGGATAAATGGATAGACTAGCACTTGTTCCTATCCCAGCCCAAACCTGAAGTTTTGTCACTGAGCTGAACTTCAGTGCCTGGATCTCGTATCTGCTTGCAGAATCTGCCGGCTCACCTCTGCCTGCTTCCTGGATCTTTGCCCAGGAAGAGCAGTAGTTGCTCTTTGCTGTTGAACCAGCTCACCTGTTGGATTCGGAGGTTACTGTATTCCATTTATCATGCTGAACTTTCTGAAATGGGATCTGTTCACATTACACAGATAATTTTCCTCTTTGCTCTGCACACTTTTCATGTCCAATTGAGTCATAAGAAAGGACAGATAAAATGCCTTTATTTTCTTATTCTATTTGAAATCACTTTCAATTATCTGTGATTGTGGGTAATTGTCACCCTCTCTTTTTCCCCAGCTGGGCAAACTGGTAGAGTGATAGAGTAGAACTTGAGGTCCCTTGTCCTTGGAAGGCTCAACTTCTGGTTTTCTGAGTGACACTGTTTAAAATAAACGGCCACGGTGTCATCTGTGGCACACTGCAAGCCAGTTTGAACAGGACTGCACGAAGCTAAATGTTAAATAGCAGAGCAAGGAGAGTATGTGTTTGTATTTATGCTGCTTTGTTCAAGCCCTGAAGGGGTTTTGTCATACCTTCCCAATGAGATCATAAACGGGAGAGCAGGACCTGTGTTGTATGATTTGTTTTTCTAGAGCATTGCTGAAAGTGGACTGGTACTTTCTTACCCCCCTGAGAGAGATCAGGGAGAGACCCCAGGCAATACGAGACGCAGGGCCATATGTTAGAGTGGATAGTCCAAATAGCAAAAGTGGGGAGCGCTCTGGGTTTGGAGAATATGAGTGGTAGAATATATGCAATGGGGGAGAATATGAGTGGAAAATAATAGTACAGTACTAACGTGCTAGTTGATGATACATTTTTAAGGATTTTACTTATAAGTAATCTCTACGCCCAACGTGGGGCTCAAACATGCAACCCCAAGATCAAGAGTCTCACACTCTGCTGACTGAGCCAGCCATGTGCCCTTCATATAATGTTTATCATGGGGCAAATGAAATAATTACTTGTACTCCCCCAAGAAGGGATCAGGAAGAACATGAAAGTGCTCAGACTCAAGGATGGGACCTGCTGTTCGTATTTCAGGACTTACCCTAGAGGACCCCTGAGGCCTCCCTCTGTGTGTGTTCAGCTAGACGTCCTGCTGTCTTTGAACCTTGGTCCGGGTTTACCTGGTCTTTTTTCCTTAGAGCTGTGCCTGGAAGGATGGTTGAGGGAACTGACAGGTTGAGCGGGGGGTTCAGTCAGCTTTAGGTGCCGCAAGGTGACCCAGCTTCTTTGTTCGGAGCTTTTGTGTTGGGAGGTCATGCCTTCTTGGGCTTCGCCTGGATGGTGGGGTGACCAACTGTCCTGATTATCTAGGACTGATGCAGTGTGAGCACTTAGAGTCCCATGCCCAGGAGACGGGCAGTCCTGGGCAGCGCAGGAATGTTGCTGAACTTTCTGTGTGGAGAAGCGGCAGGCCCTTGGGAAAACAAAGTGGATGAAATGAAATCCAGTATCTTTCCGTCTAAAGCATCCTCTCACCTGCCCACCCTCTACTGTCTCACCTAATAATAAAAATATAAGTGAAATGCACACTTTAAAAGTGTATTTTTCATTTATACCACTCTTCCCTGTCTTTGTCCAGGACTTAGCTTTGCCTGAAAGGTTGTTTCACCAACTTCCATCTGCTTTGTGAATTCTGTTACCTTAAACATCCATTGGAGAAAACCCCTTTTCTCAGAGCCTTAAAGTTCCCTCTTCTCCCCGGAGATTTCGTTCCTTTTTTTTTTTGTTCTTTTCTGTACTTGCTCTCAGGGCACAAATATTAGGATATATTTTGGCATCAGGAATCTGAGCTAGTTAACTTGGATCTGTTTAAATCTGCCCAGCGCCAGGGACCCATTCAGTGAAGATGTGAGGGCAGAGTCGACCCTTAGAAACATCTGCCTGGAACTCCGCTGCCTCGACACCCTGTCCCTGGAGCACCCAGTGCCCCTCCTTGATAGTGGGTACGTGAAGGGCAGTAAAAGAGTCGCTTCATGATAGCTGCTTGGTGGCTGCCAGACACACAGAAAGGGAATTAAATGGGAATTTTATGAGACTTCTCTGATAGGGCAGACTTCCCACTGGGCCTCTTGTTTGGAGGGCCCTAACGGGAAATTGGTCACTGTAGATCCGCATGGCAGGAGAGCTCCAGGAGACGGTGTAATGCCACTCTCTGACATGTGGTCTGAGCGCTCCGGAGTCCAGGTACGACCCTCCGAGGCTCCCGTTTCAATGGCTCTTACATATGTTGGAATGCAGCGTTGGGTTTCCCCGAACTTAGAAGGCAACTGTGACTGATTGCTTGATCTCTGAAGGCAGTGGGCTGCTTCACCATAAAGGAAACCAAAGCTGTCAGCAGCAGGGGTGCCTCTGACTCGTGTAGCCTGCCATAGGCTTCATTGTAGCACTGATCGCCTTGCTTTATAACTTGTATTTCATTTCCAGGCTTCACGTTAAATTTGTGTGCTCCCTGCGCCCCTAGTACTAGAGAGTACCTAACAAATATTCAGCAATCAGTATGCATTGACTTGGAGTGTACAGATTGCTGGTAATGATGGTGCAGTTATGCTCTATATGGTGGGACATGGTCCGAAAGTGAGCAAAAGCCCCTTGAATCCATATTGGCACCACAAAGAATGTAAACAGATACAGTGTCTCCCAAAAAGTGCAGCACAGATTTTTTTCTTTTTCTGAGTTAGAACAATTCTTTGGACAAAGTGGATGAGCTGGCTTATGTTTTAGGGGCATCTGCCCAGGGCAGAGGCAGTGTCTTCTCAAACAGGAGGCTTGCATGTGGAGCGAGAGACTGGGAACCGGAGAGGCACGTGGGAACCGAGGAGGTGGCAGCAGATGGCCGTCTCACATGTGCATTCTTATTCTGGGACATCTCCATGAAAGCCGGTGCAGACAGAACCGAACTTTGAACATTGCTCCCCTTTGTCTCCCTAGCAAGTGAGCTGAAATCGTATGCGCAGCAAGGCACGTAAATATGCTGTACTTTTCCTGGATATTTGCATTCATACTGCTCAAAATCGGAAGCTAAAAGCGCTGGATTACTGTATTTTATAATGTTTGTTTACTAGAGAGAGAGAGAGAGAGAGCGCGAGCAATGTGGGGCTCGAACTCACAAACGGTGAGATCATTACCAGAGCCAAAGTCAGAGGCTGAACTGCTGGAGCCACCCAGGCACCCCTGCACTGGATTATTTTTATAAAATGTATATTTGAATAGAGGGTACAGTCGCTTGTTTGAAAATTTGAAAAGCATATGGTAAGAAGTCCCTTTCTTACCTCTCTCTTTCAGCTACCTTCTTCTCACCAATGTAACCAAAGTTACCTATTCCTTGGGTGTTTATTCAGAGGTTTTTTTAACCTTTTCTTTTTCTTTCTATAATTTATTTTTTATAATTTATATCCAAGTTAGTTAGCACATGGTGCAATAATCATTTCAGGACTAGATTCCTTAAGCCCTTTACCCATTTAGCCCACAACCCCTCCAGCAACCCTGTTTGTTCTTTAAGAGTCTCTTGTATCTTGTTCCCTTCCCTGTTTCTATATTATTTTTGCTTCTCTCCCCTTATGTTAATCTGTTTTGTATCTTAAAGTCCTACATGTGTAATAATTTTTTTTCAGTGGACTATTTTCCTCCTGCCCTCTTTGGACCTCATCAGACTCATCTACCCATCCATCCAACAAATACTGTTGAGGGTCTGTGACATGTGCCAGGCATGGAGCTAGATGTTAGGACAAGATGATCAGTAAGAACAAACCTGTCTCTTGTCCTCATGGGGTTTATAATCTACTCAAGAGGACAGTTATAAAATTGGAGCAAAGGTAAAATTAGAAATGCGACAAATTCTATAAAGGATAGTTACTAGGTGCTAGGTGAGCTTGCATCAGGATGATTTCACTTATTGAGAGCGTGGATGGCTTCTCTGAGAAAAATGAAATAGATCTGAGGGATGAGTAGTAGTTAATGAAAAGGGGAGGAAAGAGCATTCCTTGCAAAGGGGCAAAAACAGTCCCTCTAGTAGAAGAGCAGGGCTGAGTCGGTGCTGGTGTGGCTGGTGGGTAGACAGTGAAGAGGCACAGGCTGAATATGAGGCTGGAGGGGTAAGCACGTTTTTGGCGATTGAAGCATATTAAAGGATATGTTTTTTTTCCTAAGAGAAATGGGAAGCCATTAAAAGATTTAAGTAGTGAATGTGTGATACACATCAGATATTTATTTATATAATATATATATTTATATAAGCAAAATAGATCTTTTCAGCTGCAATGTGGGTAACCAAATGGGATAGTGGAGGGAGGAGGGAACATAGGTGGATGGGTTGGAAGTCTGCTGCAGTAGTCTAGGTGAAAAAATAATGGTAGTTTGAACTAGGTTGATGGTGGTAGAGGTGAGGGGAAATACCGGAATTGAGTGGCAGGCTAGTACCTGACGGTGGACTCAGTATGTGGTAAGAGAGAAAGATATCAAAGAGAATAGTAAACCTGATGCTTGAGCAGCTGGGTAGGGGATAGGTCTTTCTTTAAACTGTGGGTAATTATGAGGTTGATTTTAGTCCTTTGGATTTTGAAGTACCATTATGACTTTTGGATTTACAGATCTGAGTACAGAAGAGAGGTCTGAGTTAGGTATGAAAACACAGGAGTTATCTGCAAACAGATAAGTTACTCTGCTTGGATGAATGAGATCCTCTAAAAGTGTAAAGTGTGAACAAGAGAGGGCTGTATTTCAACACTTGAGCCACAAAACACTTTCTAGGCAGAAGAGGATGAGTTAGCAAAGGGAGAAAATTAGTATGGGAAAAAGAGAAAGAGAAAGTTTCAGGAAGGGAAAAGGAGATGCCAATAAGGACAAATGGTGCTGAGAAGTCAAAGGAGGGGTGCCTGGGTGGCTCAGTCGGTTAAGCATCGGCTTTGGCTCAGGGCATGATCTCATGGTTCATGGGTTCGAGCCCCATGTCGGGCTCTGTGCTGACAGCTCAGAGCCTGGAGCCTGTCTTCAGATCCTGCAACTCCTTTTATGTCTGTCTGTCTCTCAAAAGTAAATAAAAACATTTAAAAAAAGTTAAAAAAAAAAAGTCAAAGGAGAAGAGAACTGAAAAACTTCATATGGACTCAGCCAAATAGAGGTCATTGATGACTTCAGATCTATTTTTTGGTGGATCATTGAGGCAAAGGATTAGACTGTTAAGTTGTGTGGTGGAGGTGAAGAAATGGGCATCATGAAATACATACACCTTTTACAAGATAAGTGGCATCAAAGGATATTACTGAGAGATCTGAGCTTTAGAAGATATAGTGGGGAGGCTTCCACTTTGGGCACAAAATGACATGCGGTCTGTTTCAGAGCTACTTTCCAACTTAGGACAACTAGAAAGGGTGGGCACATATTTTTAAATAACTTTTTTAAAGGCCCTGTAAATCTATAAGAAAGGCACTGAAATATTCCAGGGCTGCAATCTGGGAAAGAAGCCATCCAGAAGAGTCCGGCATGTGGGACTAATTTTACCCTGGAGGCATTTGCTTCTTTCACTTGCTGATAAAGAGCCGAACAGAACTTTCAAGAGATTCATGGGTTTATGATGCCAAAAATTGGATTTTAGTGCCCTTTGAAGGAAAGAGGTCCAAAAACCCCTGCAATCTTTGGGTTAAAGCCACAGAGTTTAGCATTGCTACGTGAATAAGGGTGCGCGAGAAATAGATCAGGCTTTATAGAAAGTGAAGTTTAGCATTGAATAATCTCAATCCCTGATTGGATTATAGTGATTTAGGATTGTTAATGCCCCAACTTCCTTGCTGGCCAGAAGAAAGGTAAACGTTCTCTAGAAAGCTAACTTATCCAAAGGTTCAAGTCATCTGTTTTTTAGTAATCAAAAATTGAGCAAAAACAACCACGCATAAAAGGAGACAAGGCTGGACTATAAAGGAAGGGAAACCATAGGTAATAGAAACAGCATCTTAGGGCATCAGATGATGAAATTATCAGACATAGACTTGTAAAAATTCCCATGTTTAAGGAATTAACATAGAATTGAAAATTTTCAGCCAAAAATGAGAAACTAGAAGAAAGAACCAAGTAGAAATTCTAGGGATAGAAAAAAATTAGATACTTAAAATTAATGATTTGATGCATTGAACTTAATAGCAGCTTAAACTAAGCTCAGGAAGAACTTCGGTGACTAGAAGATAGGTCAGAAAGATCATCCAGATAAACCGTGAAGAGACAAAACTATGGAAAATAAGAAATGAAGAATTTTATGAATTATTGTGAAAAGATGTCCTATCCCTGAAATTGGAATTCCAAAAGGAGAATAGAAAGTGAAGTGCAGCAGGAGAAACATTTAAGAGCTAATGGCTATGAAGTTTCTAAATAAAAGATAGGAAGCTACAGGTTCACAAAATAGTATGAACACCAAGCAGGATGAATAAAAGAAAACCACATCTTGGTGTATTAAAGAGAAATGGTTGAAAACCAAAGACAAAGAAAAAAAATCTAAAAGGCACGCAAAAGGAAAAAGCTATATTACCATTAGAGGAGCATAATGACAGTTGAATATTTAAATGGAAATGGTAAAAATTGGAGGAGAATCATCTCATTAAGGTACTGAAGGAAAATGCCAACGTAAAATTTAACACTCATTAAAAATGTCTTTCAAAGTCAGAGATATAATCTATGCAGCTAAAGTAAATGTCAAGTGTCTAGTAAATAGAGGCGAAGTGTTATAAAGTCCGTGCCTAGGGGAAGTGTTAAACGATTTGGAGAAGTCAAAGATGCATTGTAATCTCTAACATAATCATTAAAACAACAGCAAAGAATATATAATCAGTTAATGGGGAAGAAGAGGGGAATAATATAAACTACCTAAATAGAAGATAAGAAAGGGTAGAAACCAGAACACAGGACAGGGAAACTAGTAAAATACAAATAGACAAAGGTCATTTTAAAGTAAGAAATAGTGCTGCAAAGAAAAATATTAATGATAAAAGTTTTATTTAGCAGGAAGATACAACAGTTGCAAACTGACATGTACCTAATAACTTCAAAATATATAGAGAAAAAATTGACAAAGTTAAAAGAAAAGTCACATCTACCATCCTTGTGGGAAATTTTTAGTACTTGGTTTTCCCAGTTACTGATAGATAGACCATGTGAAAAAAAAATTAAACACGAATCACAAAACACATCAAATAAAAAAAACACATCAAATCACAAGATTTGAGCAACACAATGAAAAACTTAGTAGGCATATACACTGCACTCTACCCTATGGTTGCAAAATCCACATTTTTTCTTTTTTGAACACACATGAAAGAATCATTGTAGTGGAATATATGCTGTGTCATAAAATAAATGAGTCTTGGGGCACCTGGTGGTTCAGTCCCGACTTCAGCCCAGGTCATGATCACAATGTTAGGAAGTTGGAGCCCAGCATCAGACTCTGTGCTGACAGCTTGGAGCCACCAGCCTGCTTCATTTTCTCTGTCTCCCTCCCTCTCTGTCCCTCCTCTCTCACCTGCTCTGTTTTGAGAGAAAGAAAGACCTGGCATAAGCAGGGAGAGGGGCAGAGAGAGAGAGGGAAACAGAGAATCTGGAGCAGGCTCCAGGCTCTAAACTGTCAGCACAGAGCCTGTTGTTGGGGCTCCAACCCATGAACTGTGAGACCATGACCTGAGCAAAGTCGGACGCTTAACCAGCTGAGCCACTCAGGGGACCCCCTCCCCAAATTTGTTTTTAAATTAAAAAAAAAAGTCTCAACAAATTACAAAGGATTAAAATTAGATGAATGGTATCATTTAAGCCAAGGGAAAGAAATCAATAAAAGATGAATAAGAACCCCCCCAAATATTAATAGATGTTAAACATTACACCTAAAAATCGATCGGTCAAAAATGTAATCACAATATAAATTAGAAAATATATTCAAAGAAATAAAAATGAAAATATGAAAAAGCTAGGCATGAAGGGAAGTTTATGGTCCTAACCACATAAATCACAAAAGAAAAAGGTAAATGATCTAAGCATCTCTTTTAAGACATTAGGGGAAAGGAACAGTAAGTTAAACCCAAAGAAGGAAAAATCATAAAGATTAGAGCAGAAATTAATGAAAATATTTTCTAATGTACATTAGAGAAGACTATTGAAGCGCAAAGCAGGTTCCTTGAAAAGACTAATTGGTAATAAACAAACACATTGGCGAATTGAGCTACAAAAAGGGAGAGAAGAAATACAAGACTTTGCTATATGTCCTACCGATGTGAAATAAAATTATAATGTTATGAACAACTTCATGGCAAATTATTGGAAAATTTATACAAAATGAACAATTTACTAGAAATAGAAAAGTACCAAATTTAGATGAAAAAGAAAAGCCATAGGAAAATGCAACTTACCAAACAAGAAGAAAATCCAAAGAACTCTACAAAAATTAAAAGAAAATAATTATATTGATAATTAAAAACCTCCACTCAAAACTCTAGGCTTTGATAGCTTCTCTGATGAGTTTGACTAGTTGCTTAAGAAACAATACCAGTTTTATACAATTTTTAGTAAAAGTAGAAAAAGAGGGAAAACTTACACATTCGGTTTTTTAAAAATCCAGCACATTATCAATTTACATAAAAAAAATTAAACCTTATTTTGTAGTTTTAACTATCTGAAAATATTTAATAAATTCTGGGACATTTCAAGTATTAAATTTCCTTTTGGTTCTAACCCCTCTGATGGGCAAAAATAATTATTTTTCTTGAAGTAAACTGATAGTGATTGAGGAACTTTTTTCTTCACTGAAATAGCCATAAAGTTACTTGTACCATTAAAAGTATAATTGTCAGATTCAATAACTGAGTAAGAGACCAGTGTTTCTTTAATAATGAATGCATCTTTCCGCCTTTAGGTAAGCAGTCATGTATGACAACTAGTTCACTCATTTTTATTTTTTCAGTTTATTTTTTAATGTTTATTTACTTTTGAGAGAAATAGAGGGAGAAACAGAGGTGTGAGCGGGTAAGGGGCAGTGTGAATGAGACACAGAATCTGAAGCAGGCTCCAGGCTCTAAGCTGTCAGCACAGAGCCCAATGCAGGGCTCGAACTCACAGACCTGAGCCAAAGTCAGATGCTTAACTGACTGAGCCACCCAGGTGCCCCTAGTTTACGTTTTAGATAAGATACTTTATTGCTAATTAATTAGATAAGATAATAACATTAGACACATTTCTCCAAGGTGTTCTTTGTTTTTTAGTGTAAAACACCTTTGATGTATTTAATGATAAGCTTCTGGAAAATACTTAAATGACCACTGTAACTTAAGCAGTTCATCTGTAAGGTGACTACCTATTTAATTTATAATATTTGCAACTTTTATAATATGAACTATGACATCCATCGCTTTCACTCTTAAAGGGTAGTAGTACACAAAAAATTTTTTTTGTTTAATGTATTTATTTTTGAGAGAGGGAGGGAGGGAGGGAGGAAAACACAAATCCAAAACCTGTCGCAGCTGTCAGCACAGAGCCCGATGCGGGGCTGGAAATCATGAGCCCTGCGTTCATGACCTGAGCTGAAGTCGACTGCTTAACCCACTGAGCCCCCCTGGTGCCCCAGTAATAGGCTTTATTAATGTAAGAGATTCCATATATTCTTTATGGGTTCTCATGCTGCTGCTCAACAGAACTTGACTAAAGGTGTTTATACGAGCATCAGTTGGATCATTATTTCTCTAATTTCTCATAAGTCTGTAATGATTTCTTTTTATTTGAAAAAGGTCCTCAGGAATTTCATAAATAACTTCATAAATGAGGAGATCTACACGGGAGGGGACACCTTACTCAAGAATAACCAGAGAAACCACAAAGAGTGTTGTTAGAGCTTTGCTGGTAGCCTGTGAGGTTCAAGTTTAGGAAATCCCGTCAAGCAGGGCACCCCTTTGTTTGCATCTTGTTCACAGTCTCTTTCATAAGAATGGTATTCAGAGTAGAATGGAAAACTTTCACTCACAGCCATGGCCTTGGAGCATGTGGGCTGGTTCTAGAAGAGACTTTCATCTCTGATACTGCTGACTGCTCTCGAAGTCTCGTTCGTATTTCCAACCAAGAGACATTATGTAGTTTTCACAGTAGATTTCTGCTGCAGCATGTTAACTAGAGAGAGGGCCTGTCGCCTGCTGGGCCCTAGCCTGCTTCTACCCAGAGTTAAGGTGGTGGGCTTGGTGTGGACTAACGTGGTAGGGCTTGGATGTCCGTAGGGCATGGTTTGCTAGAGTTGTGGATAAAGCAGGAAGTTTAGTGATGATTTGGATGATCACCTCAGAAGGTTTCAGAGTTTGTCATTTTTACAGTCTCTGCAGGAACTTTAACTCCACTCAGGACTGACACATGGAGAACTACAACTCTGCTGGGTTCTGTGACTAAACAAGCCCAGGAATAGGGGGCGAACACTGTCATTCTGCAGGGCGCACGGCACTTCGTACAGATAAGAGGAGAGAAATGTCACGGTGAGCATTGAGTGTTCCGTGTCCCGGCCAGCTGTGCGGCCACCTCCCCTCCGTGTAGCCACAGCCCGCAGTTACCTATGCGGTCCTCGAGTTTGCTTCACAGCTGGGTGTGGCTCAGGCTCAGGCTGTCGGGCAGCTCAGCCTGCTGGCTTGTCCGTCCTTGGGGCCTGAAGCTTTCTCCCGAACTTCAACCGAACTCCCTTGGTAAATCTGCTTAATCTTGATAACACGGCCTGATACAGCTGTTACAGACAAGTAAAATTATAGTTCAGTCTCACTCATGAATACAGATGAAAAAGTCTGAAATAACTATTGGAAAACCAAACCCAGCAATACATGAAAAGGATATTATCTCGGGACCAAGTTTAGTTTTGGAGCCAGAAATGTAAGGCTGATTCAACATTAAAAAAAAAAAATCAACCAGAGTAATTCGTTGTATGAAGGAACAAAGGAAGAAAGTCCTAGGGGTATCTCCATAGATGGAAAAGCACATTTAATAAAAATTAACATCCATTTAGATAATGAAATCTTACAAACTGGAAATAGGAGACCTCCTTCATCAGGTTGAGTACTCACAAATAACATCTAGCAAACATTATATTCAATGGTGAGATATTAAAAGTGCCTTCTCCTTTTTTGAAATAAGACAAGTATAGCCATTATCACCATTTTACAGTCAACATTTGCATTGAAGAGCTTAGCCAGCCAGGACAATAAAGAAAAAAGCCTATAAAGAAGTAAAATTTATTATTCATAAGAAATCCAAAATACTATGTAACTTAGGTGAATAAGTGTATTTGCCAAACACAAAGGGAATGTAAAAAATTGCATACTGTATGTATTGGTAATAATTAGAAAACAAATATTCTGCTTGTGCCTGGGTAGCTCAGGTGGTTCAGTGCCTGACTCTTGATTTCAGTTCAGGTCATGATCTCATGGTTTGTGAAATCAAGCCCCATGTCTGGCTCTGTGCTGACAGTGCAGAGCCTACTTGGAATTATCTCTCCTCTTTTTCTCTCTTTCCCTCACTTACATGTGTGCTCTCTCTCTCTCTCAAAATAAACATTAAGAAAAAATAAATTTTTAATTTTAAAAATATGAACTGTCTAGATAAATATCTCACCAAAATTTGTAAGACCTTTTCCCCGAAAACTAAAAATATTAAGAGAAGTTAGACAAGTTTTAAATAATGGCAAGATATACTATATTCTTGTATTGGAAGACTTAATGCAACGATGGAATCCTTATCAATATGCTAGGTGTGTGTGTGTGTGTGTGTGTGTGTGTGTGTGTGTGTGTGTAGAAATTGACAAGTTAACATTCTTTAAACATTTTTTTTAAGTTTATAGTTTTAGTAATCTCTACCCCCATGATGGGGCTCAAACTCATGACCCCAAGATCAAGAGGTGCATCCTCTTCCTACTGAGCCAGCCAGGCATTCCTTGATAAGCTAATTTAAAAAATACATAGAGGGGTGCCTGGGTGGCTCAGTTGGTTAAGCATCTGACTTTGGCTCAAGTCATGATCTCACGGTTCATGGGTTTGAGCCCTGCGTCGGGTTCTGTGCTGACAGCTCAGAGCCTGGAGCCTGTTTCAGATTCTGTGTCTCCCTCTCTCTCTGCCCCTCCCCCATTCATGCTCTGTCTCTCTCTGTCTCAAAAACAAACTATAAAATTTTTTTTTTAAAAATCATAGAAACTCTAAGGCCTATGAATAGCCAAGACATTCTTCAAGATTAAATTAGGAAGCTTAACGCTCCTAGATACCAAGTTTTATTGTATAACTACAGTATTAAGGCAGTATGATATTGGTGGAGAGATAGGTCTAGACCACTGGAACAGAATAGAATATATAGAAAATATTCTTATCTGTGGGCATTTGACAATGAAGGTAGTGCTTAATAGCAGTAGGGATCAGATGATCTTTTCAATTCTTAGGTTTTATTTTTTTTTAAGTAAAAAAAATGCTTGGTGCTTGCCACACTCCATATACAAATAATACTTTTAGGTGGACTAAAGTCCTAAGTACGACAAGTGAAGCAAAAAAGCTACTGGAAGTTAACTGATGAGAATGTATTCATGACCTTGGAGTATTATGTGACTTACAGATAGGAAAACTGAAAAGAACAATGGGTTTGAGGTCTCCATTCTTTTTTCCCCCCTTTCCTGTTTTCCACTGAATAGATGGAATTTTTGTGTTTGTCAGTGTTGAAAAGTCACGTATTCAGTTTCTTGTCTTTTTGGTGGTTGCCTTCATTATAAGCTTTGTGTTCAGTTACCTCCATCCACTCCTCAGATGCATCAATTTTTATGTAGTGCTCTTAGCAAGAGCAGTGCACTTATGTTCACTCCTGTACCTCGTCTTTCCCCACTGGCTCCATCATCTTGATATTGTCTAGATTTTTATTTCTAGTTCATTACAAATATACTTCTCTTAAGTCTTTTATAGTTGTTAGATCAGTGGGATATTTTATCAGGAAATTTGACACGCCATTGCTTCCTAGATCCTTTGTTCTTCATGGTAAGTCATGTGGGCTTTTGTGTAGCAAATCTTTGGAAACCTATGTGTCCCCAAATATTTTATTATGTCTTCATATCAGAATGACAATCTGTCTAGACAAATCTGGTTTTAAGTATATCTTTCTTTAATCCTTTTTTCTTTCCTTTTTCCCTTCTCTCTCTCTCTCTCTCTCTCTCTCTCTCTCTCTCTCTTTAAGAAGGGTGAGCTAGGGAGAGGGGGAGAGAGAGAGAATCTCAAGTAGGCTCCTTGCTCCGTGCAGAGGCTGATCCGGGGCTTAGTCTCACGACCCTGGAATCGTGACTTGAGCTGAAATCAAGAGTTGATGGATGCTCTACTGACTGATCGATCCAGACACCCCTTTTTAATTCTTTAAAAATACTAGTCTACTGATTGCTTGTATCTAGCATGAGATTTGAGAGGTGTAATTACAATATGATTTCAATTTCTTCATAGGCAATCTGCTTCTTCCATCTCCAAGCTTTTAGAAGTTTGTCTTTGACGTCAATAGTCATTACTTTTACCTCTAAACAGAGTAGTACTTTTACTTGTATCCTCTGTTTGGTGTTCTATGGGCCTTTTAGATTTCAGGTCTTTAGCTTTATTTGTAGGAAACTTATTTCTGTTATTTCTTCAGGCATTTTCTCATCTTTATTTTTTGTCTTTCTTCCTAAATGTCTCATTATCCAGATGAAGGAAGGTTCTTTTTTTCACCTATATCTCTATAATGGTTTTTAAAACCATACACACACCACACACACACACACACACACACACACACACACACATATATATTTAAACACTCCAGTATAATTAACACACAGTGTTACCTTAGTTTCAGGTGTACAGTATAGTGATTCAACAATTGTGCATTCCTCAGTGCTCGTCTTGGTAAGGGTCCTCTTTAATCCCCATCGCCTGTAGCACCCAGAACCCCGCCTATCTCCCCTTTGGCAATCATCTACTTGTTCTCTATAGTTAAGAGTCTTTTTCTTGGTTTGTCTCTTTTTCCCGTTACTCATTTGTTTTGTTTCATAAATTCCACATATGAGTGAAATCATATGGTCTTTGCTTTCTCGGACTGATTTGACTTAACATGATACCATGTAGGTCCATCCATGTTGTTATGAATGGCAGGATCTTGCATCTTGTCTGTCCATTCATCTGTCAATGGATGCTTGGGCTGTTTCCATAATTTGGCTATTGTAAATACTGCTGCAGTAAACATAAGCATGTATCTTATTGAATTAGTGCATTTGTATTTGTTGGGTACATACCCAGTAGTGGAATTACTGGGTCATATGATAATTCTGTGTTTAATTTTTAAAACGCTCTTTCATATTTTCTCTCTCTTCATTCTTTTCTCCTGCCTCTCCTGGGAGAGTTACTCAGTTTGCATGTGACAGATTTGTTGTATGGCAGTACTGTGAGCTCTAATTTACCTGGAGGAATAAGATACTCTCTCTGCTAACATGTCAGATACTGTGTTTTGGGAGAATTACGGCAGGAGAATTATGAGTCCCAGGCACTGAGGCTTTAGCTGGCTCTCCTCTTACCAGGTGAGTCTTTGGGCCAGGGTTTCACTTTTATGTATGTGGGGGAGACACAGTTCTTGGAGGAAGCAGCTTCCCCAGGATGTAATTCATAGCTTTAGGAGATTGAAAAATTTGTGTTTTTCTTCTCTCTCAGTTGACCAATATTAGCGGGGACATTCCTTCCAATATACTCTAATATCACACAAATAACTATATCATAATCAAACAGAAGACACATGAAGAGGCTGCAAACCCCAGACCTTCAAGATGAAACAAAAATTTGAACACAAATTCCTGGAATCTTTACAACTAGTTGCAACACGAAAGTTCTTTTACCGTAACCTCCATGAGGAGAGGTGTGTCTGGTGCAAAAATCTTCCAGGAACAGTCTGTCCCCCAGTACATATTCTCTCATCACGTCTCCGGTATTTGCAGTGGTGCAGTTCACAGCGCTGGGTGTGTAGTTAAGTTACTGGGGATGCCTGGCTTTGTAAAAACGGTTGGGTTTTGCTCTTTAGGAGAAGATGGATCTATTCTAAAGTGGTTAGTCGAGTCCTCCCTGTCCCCACTTCTTGTTTCTTGCACATCTCCTTCAAAACAAAACAATTGTCACCCTTGCCCAAGAAATAATGTCTGAACTTGAGAGCTACTAGATGCATAAATAGGCATTTTAGGATTAAAAGAAAATTTAAATAAATGCTTATGTATTTTTAAAATGTTTATTTTTAAGGAGAGAGAGAATGTGAGCAGGGGAGGGGCAGAGAGAGAGGGAGACACAGAATCCAAAGCAGGCTCCAGGCTCTGAGCTGTCAGCACAGAGCCTAATGCGGGGCTTGAACTCATGGTCCATGAGATCATGAGCTGAGCTGAAGTTGGACGCTTAACCGACTGAGCCACCCAGGTGCCCCAGCCTTTTAGCACTTTTAAACAGGCAGTTTTCACTTCTAGTAGTCTTTTCCCACATTGCAGTGGCATCCAGATAGGAAATAAACAGCTATCAATTATTTTCTATAACTGCAGGACTCACTAAGTAGACTTAAAAGCCAATAAAAGCTAGCCAAACCAAACTACAACAAGAGCACCACGACAGAGAAGAACACAGAAGACCAAAAACTCAAAGTTGTAAGAATGATATGGAATGGTTTGTGTGAGACCACCTAACGAGTCTCTTTTTCAAGGGATAAACCAGCAAAGGCCCCTAAAGTCTGCAGGCCAAGGTCATGGGTGCTGTTTATCAGAATTTTTGGTATCTTTGTGCATCTTTGTTGCAACTTGCAGGTTGAGGTAACCCTTCTTTTTTCATTCTTTATTCTATCCTGTGAAGTCCCAGTGTTTCCAGTGTGATGCTCTAGAATGGATGTTTGACCTGTGGTTCTACTGGCCCAGCCAGAGAGCCCTCTAGTGACGGACAAGCTCCTGAGGTGGCAGTGTGACACAATGGAAAAGGTCAGATGTGTGGAGTAGAGATGTTTGACTTCCCCTAGGAAATTTATCAGGTTCAAGGAAAATTGCTGACGTGTGACTGTGAAAGTGAAATAATCCCTCTGGGCAGTAGTGGGCAAACATTTTCTGTAAAGGGCCATACAATATTTTCAGTTTTGTGGGTGATATGGTCTCTGTCCCTGACACAGGGCTCAACTCTGACATGGTAGCCGGAACAGCCGTGGACAATGTGTAAATGATTGGATGCAGCTGTGTTCCAATAAAACCTTATAAAACAGGTGCAGGGGGCTGACTTTGGCACTTGGACCATAGCTTGCCTACTTATGCTTTTGAGCCTTGGAGAATATCACTTGTAAAATGGGAGGTGGATAATAGTCCCTAATTATAGTAATGAGTTAGAAACCAGTTAGAATATTTGAAGAATATTTTACTTATAAGCAATCTATATGCATAAGTGGTTACATTTAGGATTTGATTTTTAGGTGGAACTCGGAAGCTTTGGGAGATTGAGTGGCCTTTTTATAGCTTAGGCAAATCCAGTTTTCTGGTCGAAAGTAAGTCTTTATATGATTTTCTACCTGTTATAGTCTTAATGGAAGGGTGCTTGCATGAGCCAACTGTCAGTGAGTATGAAACTTACAGATTAAGTTTCCCCAGGAGTGTGTGCAAATTAAGAGTGGAGAGAACTGGAAGGTGGGAGAAAAAGGGAAGGTCTTTGGCCATATACACCTGGACTTTGCTCCATGTCTCTTTTAGAATGAACAATTTCTCACAAAGTCATTTGGCTTGAGAAACATCCTTCAATTACTCTCAGAGTATACACAGTTCCCACTGGGTAGTTTTTTTATTTTTATTTTTAAAACTACTCATTTCTGAGAGACAGAAAGAGAGAGAGAGTGCTAGTTGGAGGGAGGGGTAGAGAGAGAGGAAGACACAGAATCTGAAGCAGCCTCCTGGCTCTGAGCTGTCAGCACAGAGCCTGATGGGGGCTCAGAGTCACCAACTGTAAGACCATGACCTGAACCAAACAAAGCTGGACGCTTAACGGACTAAGCCACCAGGTGCACCCCTGCCCCCGACTGAATAGTTCTTATGGAGGAAGGCTTAGCTAAGAATGAGTTGCTCAGGTAGGCAAAGAGAGGGGGAACATTTCTGTGTGCTTGACCTGGAAGGTGATAGAGCTGCCAGGAAGGGAGTTTTGGGATGCTGTCGTGCTGGGAGTCAGGGGTGTTCACCGTGCGTGTAGGTGGCTGTGAGCAGCTTACGTGCCATTACAATTCATTGACATGTAGTCTTTTAAAATGTTCTCTTAAAATTTGTATTTCTGTGCTGTTATTTCTTCTCTCATTTGTGGTTTTATTTGGTTC
The DNA here is from genome assembly GCF_006229205.1 of Suricata suricatta. Classification (NCBI taxonomy): domain Eukaryota; kingdom Metazoa; phylum Chordata; class Mammalia; order Carnivora; family Herpestidae; genus Suricata; species Suricata suricatta. Next base: position 81,325,526 of record NC_043712.1, read on the forward strand.
CTTTCTCTTTTCTTTTTGGTAAGTCTGGCTAGATGGTTATCATTTTTTCAAGGAACCACCTCCTGATTTTATTGACCTGTTCTATTGTTCTTTTTAGTTTCTGTATCATTTATTTCTGCTCTAATCTTCATCATTCCTTCCTTTTTGCTGGCTTTAGGCTTCATTTGTTGTTCTTCTTCGAGCTCTTTTAGGTGTAATATTACGTTGTTGGAGATTTTTCTTGCCTGTGTTGCTAATACTGCCCTCTGAGGGTCACTTGTGCTGCATCCCAAAGATTTTGGACCATTGTGTTTTCATTATTATTTGTTTCCATGTGTTTTTTTCTTTAAAGAGTGTGTGTGAGCTGGGGGAGAGAGGCAGAGGGAGAGAGAGAGAATCCCAAGCAGGCTCCATACTCAGTGGAGAGCCTGATGGAGAGCTTGACCCCCTGACGCTGGGATCATGACCCAAGCAGACATCAAGGTGCCCCTGTTTCCATGTGTTTTAACCTCTTCTTTGAGTTCCCAGTTTACCCATTCATTTTTTAGTAGCATGTTGTTGAACCTTCATGTACTTGTGGTCTTCTGAGATTTTTCCTTGTAGTTGACTTCTAGTTTCATGGTACACTGTGGTTAGAAAAGATGTCAGGTATAACTTCAGTCTTCCTTTATTTGTGGAGGCCTATTTTGTGACCAAAAATAAGATCTCTTCTGGAACATGCTCTTTGTGCATTTGAAAAGGATGTGTATTCTGCTGTTTGTAGGATAGAATGTTCTGAATTTGTCAGTTAAGTCCATCTGGTTCCGTTTGTCACTGAGGGCCATTGTTTCCTTGATTATTTTCTATTCATTTCTGTTGTTTATATTCATTTCCATTCATGCACATGTATTCCATTTATGTGAGTGGGGTGTTAAAGTCTGCTACTACTATTGTCTTATCAAATTAGTTCATTAAATTTATTATTATTTTCTCTATTCAGGTGCTTTGGTGTCCGGGTGCCTAAATATTTACAATTGTTGTATCTTCTTGTTGGATTGTATCTTTTATGACTATATAGTGCCCTTCTTTGTCTCTTGTTAGTGTTTTATTTCTTTATTATAAAGATTTTATTTTTTTAAAGTAATCTGTACACCCAGTGTGTAGCCTTAACCTATAATTCTGAGACCAGTAGTTGTACAGTCTACTGACTGAGCCAGCCAGGTGCCCCTAGTTTTTGTTTTAAAATCTAGTTTGGTTGACACACATATTGCTACTTCAGCTTTCTTTTGATAGCCATTTTCATGATAAATATTTCTCCATCCTCTCACTTTCTATCTGCAGGTGTCTTTAGGTCTAAAATGTGTCTCTTGAAGGCAGCATATAGAGAGGTCTTGTTTTTTTATATCCATTCTGACACCCAAGAGTTTTGATTGGAGTGTTTAGTCCACTTACATGCCATTTTGTTTCTCGTGTTGTGTTTTTTTCTGGAGATTTTCTGATCCTTTGTTTTCTTTCTCCCTTTGACATTTTGCTATTTTTCTCCAGTGATATATTTGAATTTATTTCTCTTTATTTTTGGCATGTCTATTAGTGGTTTTTGATGCATGGTTATGATTAGGTTTGTTCATAACCTCTTTTGCATCTAGCAATCTTTATTAAGTTGATGGTTGTTCAGGTTTGAACCCATTCTTTTCTTCTGTTCTCACCATATTTAAGGTGTAATGTTATATTTCATATCCTTTT
>NC_043712.1:81327326-81329640 GCF_006229205.1 Suricata suricatta
CATGGTTATGATTAGGTTTGTTCATAACCTCTTTTGCATCTAGCAATCTTTATTAAGTTGATGGTTGTTCAGGTTTGAACCCATTCTTTTCTTCTGTTCTCACCATATTTAAGGTGTAATGTTATATTTCATATCCTTTTGGAGTTCCTTGACTGAGTTTTACAGAAATACTCATTGTTACTGCTTTTGCATTTCCTACCTTTATACTGTCATTTTTGGTCTCTCCTTTACACTCAAGAGTCCCCTTTAATATTTCTTGAGGGGCTGGTTTAGTGGTAATGGACTCTTAGTTTTTGTTTGGGGAAACTCTGTCTCTTCTTTATTCTGAATGATAGAATTTCTGGACAGAGTGTTCTTGAGTGAACATTTTTCCCATTCACCACTTTGAATATATCATGCCTCTTCCTTCTGGCTTCCCAAGTTTCTGTTGAAAAGTCTCCAGCTAGCCTTAGGGATTTTCTTTTGTAAGTTAAGGACTTCTTTTGTCTTGTGCTTTTAAGATTTTTTCTTTATCACTTTATTTTGCAAATTGAATTACAGTGTCTTGGTGTTGACCTGCTTTTGTTGATTTTGTTGGGAGTTCTCTGTGCCTCCTGGATCCGGATATTCATTTCCTTCTTCAGATAAGGGAATTTTTCAGTTACTATTTCTTCAAATAAATTCTCTGTCCTCTTTTCTCTCTTCTTCTTCTTCTGAGACTCCTATAATAAGAATGTTATTATGCTTGGTAAAGTCACTGAGTTCCCTAAATCTGTTTTTATTTTGCATAGTTCTTCTTTGTTTTGTTCAGCTTTGTTGCTTTTCATTACTTTGTCTTCTAGTCCATTAATTACTTCCTGTTTCATCCAGCCTGTTGTTAATTGCATCACAAGTTTCAATATCCTTTATTGTACTCATCTATGTTGATTATTATGTTTTTAAGTTGGTTTATTTATTTTGAGAGAGAGAGAAAAACAGCATGAGTGGGGGAGGGGAGAGAGAGACAGAAGATCGGAAGCAGATTCTTCATTGTTAGCGCAGATCCCAATGCAGGGCTCAAACTCGGGAACCATGAGGTCATGACCTGAACTGAAGTCAAGAGTTGGATGCTTCCCCAATTGAGTCATTCAGATGCCCTGTGACTGATTCTTTTTTAACTTTTATCTTTGTGGTAAGGGCCTCACAGATGTTGTGTATTCTTTTTTTCCTGATGTCTTGTATTCTTGAGCCCAGTCGAATTTCCTTATGATAGTTACTTCATATTCTGCACCAGACATGTTATTTATATCTCTTTCACTTAATCTCTTATCTTGTTTTTTTGTTTGGGATAAATTCCTCTGTCTACACAATTGTTGTAAGTGTGTGCCCTCTTCTCTGTGTTAGAAAAGCCAGTTATATCTCCTGCTCCTGGAAGTAATGGTTTTTCGTGCCAGGTCCTGGTGTTTCTGGGAGTGTCTCTGCTGGATGCTGCATAACCCTTTGCTACTGTGTTCTGGCTGCTCTGTCCTTCAGGCCAGTCATCTACAGAGACAGGCTCTCCTTGCCTGGTGTGGGCAGTGTTGAGTCACTGTCCTGAATGTGGTGAGTTTTAACTAGGTGTGCTCTGGTCTGCTTGTGAAGTGAGACTTGATACCACCTCCACCAGAACTGAGGCCCTGTAGAAGTCTGGTTGGAGACATGGCATGAGCAGGGGTTTGTGCTGGTCTCCTGGGGGAGGGGCCTGTCGGGCTGGCACTGAGGTAAATGTTATTGAGAAGGGCACTTTGCCTGGAGCCCAGGGGCTTTGGTCTTGGTGTAAGCAAGGTAGGCAGCCAGTGTTAGCACTGTGCTGCTTTCCACATTGGCCTTGTGTTTATGCTGAGGAGTGGGGGACGGAAATGGCTCTGGCCAGATCCTTTGTTTCTGGAGATACATTTTCATGAATGCTGTCTCTTAGGGATGTGCTCCGAGGAGAATGGATAATCTCTCCCCTGTGTGCCCTACACATTATACAGATGGCTGTTTCCATGCTGTGTACCCCCTGGGTTGTTTGTCTACCCTCTCTCTTAGAGCAGCACAATGTATTCTGGGCTGTATCCTAGTCAAGCCTGCTGATAAAATCCAGGCCTTGAGTCCTGCTGCTTGCAAGAACTCATTAATTTTAGCCTCTCTTCTTTTCCAAGCGAATGGCTTTGGGTAAACATTTTCTTTGTGTGTTCTCCTGTGTGTGTGTTTGTCTCTCCCTCTCCCTCTCCCCTTCTTCTCTGTGACAATGGCTCTTTGCCCCCTGTAGCAGCTGTGATTCCTTTCTCCCCTAAACCGTGTCTCTGCACTTGCTGCCTTCTTCAATGTGGCC
>NC_043712.1:81329740-81332058 GCF_006229205.1 Suricata suricatta
CATGGTTATGATTAGGTTTGTTCATAACCTCTTTTGCATCTAGCAATCTTTATTAAGTTGATGGTTGTTCAGGTTTGAACCCATTCTTTTCTTCTGTTCTCACCATATTTAAGGTGTAATGTTATATTTCATATCCTTTTCTTTTGGAGTTCCTTGACTGAGTTTTACAGAAATACTCATTGTTACTGCTTTTGCATTTCCTACCTTTATACTGTCACTTTTGGTCTCTCCTTTACACTCAAGAGTCCCCTTTAATATTTCTTGAGGGGCTGGTTTAGTGGTAATGGACTCTTAGTTTTTGTTTGGGGAAACTCTGTCTCTTCTTTATTCTGAATGATAGAATTTCTGGACAGAGTGTTCTTGAGTGAACATTTTTCCCATTCACCACTTTGAATATATCATGCCTCTTCCTTCTGGCTTCCCAAGTTTCTGTTGAAAAGTCTCCAGCTAGCCTTAGGGATTTTCTTTTGTAAGTTAAGGACTTCTTTTGTCTTGTGCTTTTAAGATTTTTTCTTTATCACTTTATTTTGCAAATTGAATTACAGTGTCTTGGTGTTGACCTGCTTTTGTTGATTTTGTTGGGAGTTCTCTGTGCCTCCTGGATCCGGATATTCATTTCCTTCCTCAGATAAGGGAATTTTTCAGTTACTATTTCTTCAAATAAATTCTCTGTCCTCTTTTCTCTCTTCTTCTTCTTCTGAGACTCCTATAATAAGAATGTTATTATGCTTGGTAAAGTCACTGAGTTCCCTAAATCTGTTTTTATTTTGCATAGTTCTTCTTTGTTTTGTTCAGCTTTGTTGCTTTTCATTACTTTGTCTTCTAGTCCATTAATTACTTCCTGTTTCATCCAGCCTGCTGTTAATTGCATCACAAGTTTCAATATCCTTTATTGTACTCATCTATGTTGATTATTATGTTTTTAAGTTGGTTTATTTATTTTGAGAGAGAGAGAAAAACAGCATGAGTGGGGGAGGGGAGAGAGAGACAGAAGATCGGAAGCAGATTCTTCATTGTTAGCGCAGATCCCAATGCAGGGCTCAAACTCGGGAACCATGAGGTCATGACCTGAACTGAAGTCAAGAGTTGGATGCTTCCCCAATTGAGTCATTCAGATGCCCTGTGACTGATTCTTTTTTAACTTTTATCTTTGTGGTAAGGGCCTCACGGATGTTGTGTATTCTTTTTTTCCTGATGTCTTGTATTCTTGAGCCCAGTCGAATTTCCTTATGATAGTTACTTCATATTCTGCACCAGACATGTTATTTATATCTCTTTCACTTAATCTCTTATCTTGTTTTTTTGTTTGGGATAAATTCCTCTGTCTACACAATTGTTGTAAGTGTGTGCCCTCTTCTCTGTGTTAGAAAAGCCAGTTATATCTCCTGCTCCTGGAAGTAATGGTTTTTCGTGCCGGGTCCTGGTGTTTCTGGGAGTGTCTCTGCTGGATGCTGCATAACCCTTTGCTACTGTGTTCTGGCTGCTCTGTCCTTCAGGCCAGTCATCTACAGAGACAGGCTCTCCTTGCCTGGTGTGGGCAGTGTTGAGTCACTGTCCTGAATGTGGTGAGTTTTAACTAGGTGTGCTCTGGTCTGCTTGTGAAGTGAGACTTGATACCACCTCCACCAGAACTGAGGCCCTGTAGAAGTCTGGTTGGAGACATGGCATGAGGAGGGGTTTGTGCTGGTCTCCTGGGGGAGGGGCCTGTCGGGCTGGCACTGAGGTAAATGTTATTGAGAAGGGCACTTTGCCTGAGCCCAGGGGCTTTGGTCTTGGTGTAAGCAAGGTAGGCAGCCAGTGCTAGCACTGTGCTGCTTTCCACATTGGCCTTGTGTTTATGCTGAGGAGTGGGGGACGGAAATGGCTCTGGCCAGATCCTTTGTTTCTGGAGATAAATTTTCATGAATGCTGTCTCTTAGGGATGTGCTCCAAGGAGAATGGATAATCTCTCCCCTGTGTACCCTACACATTATACAGATGGCTGTTTCCATGCTGTGTACCCCTTGGGTTGTTTGTCTACCCTCTCTCTTAGAGCAGCACAATGTATTCTGGGCTGTATCCTAGTCAAGCCTGCTGATAAAATCCAGGGCTTGAGTCCTGCTGCTTGCAAGAACTCATGAATTTTAGCCTCTCTTCTTTTCCAAGCGAATGGCTTTGGGTAAACATTTTCTTTGTGTGTTCTCCTGTGTGTGTGTTTGTCTCTCCCTCTCCCTCTCCCCTTCTTCTCTGTGACAATGGCTCTTTGCCCCCTGTAGCAGCTGTGATTCCTTTCTCCCCTAAACCGTGTCTCTGCACTTGCTGCCTTCTTCAATGTGGCC
>NC_043712.1:81332158-81342415 GCF_006229205.1 Suricata suricatta
AATTTTAGCCTCTCTTCTTTTCCAAGCGAATGGCTTTGGGTAAACATTTTCTTTGTGTGTTCTCCTGTGTGTGTGTTTGTCTCTCCCTCTCCCTCTCCCCTTCTTCTCTGTGACAATGGCTCTTTGCCCCCTGTAGCAGCTGTGATTCCTTTCTCCCCTAAACCGTGTCTCTGCACTTGCTGCCTTCTTCAATGTGGCCTGTTCTCCACCATTAGTTGTGGATTTTCTTCTGTCAGTTTTCAAGTTGATTTCTGACATATTTAGGATGATTTGATCGTTACCTAATTGTATTTGTGGGTCTTGAGATGAGCCTAGGGTCTTCTTGTTCTGCCATCATCTTCCTGCTCTGCCTCTCCATTTTTATATTCTTACATGACTTTACTAGAGGAAAACAAACCGCTCCCACCCTAAAACATAGGCACATGGTCAGTAGACATTTGTTGAAGGGATGTGAAAACATTTTTCTTCTTTCATGACTTCAAAAGCCTATACCTTCAAAGCATTATATGAGCAAAGGAATTTAAAGTATCTAGTAGACCAGTCAAAAGTTAGTTTATTGGTCCTGGGAGTAGGTGTGAAAAATCTGAATGTGGCTTTGAACGACGAAGAAATGATTGTGTGTATGTGTGTATGTGTCTTGTCTACAAAAACTGTAAATACATCCAGGTAGGCATGAGTACTAATAAAGGGAATCCCATTTATTGGGATGTATCCTGCTTGGAAATGTTACTGTTAATAATGTCAAATAAATGATTCAGACACATCTCATTTTCTCTTGTTACCAAAAACAAGCAAATAAAAATGGGACTGCTGGCAGAACAGTTCCGGTCAAGGTGGTTGGGCCATTTGGGTGAGCACTCCTTTGATCATAGGTTTCCACTAGGCTGTTTCTCACCCTTTACCATCCTGCGGTGTAATTGTCATTGGCTTGGTGTGTGCTCTGTGTGCATGCGTGTATGTTCAACATGATAAGAATATATGTTTATTCCATGGGGCTCTAGAAATCAATGTTATTTTTAAAAGGAAAAAAAAATGTAGCCCGTGACATTCTTTCCTGAAACCTTTTCCAGCAACAAACTCTGATTTTCTCTGTGCTTTTTAAAGGAGTGCCTGGTTGGCAGACCCATCCGTGAGTCCTTGGTTCCTCACAGCAGTCTTACAAAGCTGGTGTGTTAGAGGCTGGAGTCCTAAGGGGTTCAGTAATGAGTCCAGAGTGCAGGGAGGGAATTGGAAGCTGCTATGAATAATGAGAAAACCAAGTGGGATGAAAATAGCAGTGACAACAGAAAGCTTTGTCTTGTGTAAATTAGGTTTGTCCAGAGCAACAGAAGCTAGGATAAACTCAAAGTGAAATTCCATCTTGAGGCTCATGTTACTTTCTAAAGTGATTGAAAAATCTAAAAAGTAACCGAACCCACTTTCCCATTCGGAATCTTCTTTCTGGGTGACGTTCCCAGTGAGAGCTGAGTCCTAAACCGTTCCCTTATTGATAGTACTGGCAGGCTTTGTTTCATGGGTGTGCCCACCAGCAGACCCACCGTCTCCTTCCTGGGTGACTCGGCTAGAGAAACCGTCTGCAATATTCTGCTTTCTCCAGCAGACCCTCTGTGCTCTCCGCTGCTCACATCATTGCGTAAATGTCACGCTTTAAAGTTGACAGGCCTTGGGTTTCACTTGACCCTCAAGACGCAGAGCTCTGTCAGATTTTAAGTGAAAGGGTATAGTTTGTTTAAACTTTATTCAGGATAATTTATAAGGAAAAGTGGTCTCAGGGTGCTTGGAATGTCTTGTTTTCCTTAAAAGCTCTGAGAAGCGCTTTTGTTGGCTGACATATTTCCTTGCAAAACAACAACATAGTTGTAAGGGTAGGAAGGCATAAGGGTAGAAGTGTATTCTGTAGATTCTGACAGAATGGGGTTCTGCTCCCAGCAATCCCTGACACCAGCTATGTAATCACTGGAGATCGTTAATTATCCCCAAGTATTTATTTCCGCTTCACTCTTTTGCCTGTAGAAGAATGAGGCATGTAGCTGTCCACCTTGGCACTGTATTTCCCATACCTTTCAAATTGGGGTTTGAGCAAATGACAAAATTCTCACCATTTGGAGTGTGGGTGGAGGAGACATGTGAAAGAGTAGCATCACCTCCTTGAAGGAAATTACTAGTCTTTCACCCTTACCTGTACTCATCCTGATGGGCTGAAACACTGGTGAAACAAGCCCCATCACACAGATGGGGACTGCAACGGAGAGAATGATGGGGCCACATAGTCCCTGAGTGATCACATGGTGCAGAGCCGTTCTTCTATCCCAGCCCACCTGTCTGTCAGTCTCCTGTTAACTGGGAGAAAACGGATCTGTTTCATCTTTGCGTCACTGCATTACTTCCTCTAGCTTATTTTCTAATTAATAAATTAACTTTGAAGCAGTTACTTCTTTGCCCTTTAGTTGTCTCATCAATAAAACATGGAAATCACATTGCTTACTTCTTTACAAGCCTATTGTGAGGATCACACACACAAAAAGACTATTAAGGTTTGTTGCGTGTTCTATTTTTGCCTAGTACTATCATTATTCGTACATGCTTAGAGGTACTAGGAAAGCACAGATTTTTCAAGATAGGTAGAATGAAGGACTGTAACACACACTTATTTTTGTGTGTGTTGCAACTAGGTTGACCAGCCATCCTGGGTTTTGTAGGACTGAGGGCATTTCGGGAAGGTAAAACTAATAGTGCCTCAGACATGCTGGGTCAAGGCGGCTGCCCTAAGTGGGGCCCCGCCTGTGTGACTTGCTCAGAGCAAGACAGTCCCCAGAAAAGTGGGGAGAGCTGGCCACTCTATTCACAACACACTAACTGGAGGAGTTCTCTGAAATAAATAAATCTAAATTTGAAGTAACATGCATCCAACTCTCTGTTTGGATCTGGTGGGAATTTAATTCACTGATGCCACCTCTAGAATTTATATAATTTCTTTTTTTTTTTTTTAACACTGCAGATAAGAAATGCTTGTTACATACTTCCACCAATACCAACTAGCTTTTTTCTGTCCTGAAGAAATAGATATTGTCATTATTTTGGTGGCAGGAAATTGAGGCTATAATAAAAGGTAAATGATGAAATAGTCATTTTGTCCCTTTGGGTAATTTTATGGCCAGTTCTCATTAGCTCTTGGGTGATTGAATTGGTGGTTCCACACGTTGGGAAGATGATTGAAATGTTGATTTGTTTTGCAAGGACATATTTGATTGACTTACTACCAATCTAGGTTTGTGCAGGAGAGGAGAGACCAGAATGCAGCTTGCTTATCCACTCAGTAAGCTCGCTGGTCCACATCACATTGCTTGTGCCAAATCTGTAATTGGAATTTGAATTTACCTACTAGTAAACTGACTTGGCAAGTTTTGATTTTGAACATAGAGGACAAAATCTTTTTTCTTGATATGACTTTTTTTCAGATTTTCCTCAATTTCCCCACATCTTCCTGAATGTGAAGAGACTTACAGTTACCTAAGACTGTTCCCAGTAGTCACCTGAATACTAAGCACAGCATCTCACATTCTGGAAGGGAGTACCCTGGGACCGTGTGGTAGGTCAGGACTGCATGTGCTCTGGAATTGCTATTCACTTTGAATTCTGAGACATTTCTGTTGGCCTTCCTATCACAATTACTTGAAAGTGTTATTTTCCAGGATTTACTGGCATTATCTTTAGAAATACCTGGAAGAGCTCCTCATCTTAAATGAAATCATATGGGAACAGTATAGCCCCTTTGGCATCAGTAATGAACACTATATAATCAACATCAAGTTCAAAGCCCAGTGTCACTTTGAGGCTGTGATGGTCACTGTTGCTAATTCCAGTGGACTGGCTAGCTATAAGGTTGTCTGCCAACCCTCAATTTTCCCATGCTTCATGCTGGCCCCCCCTCTTATGTTCAAACATAAGAAAAGCATGATTTGCCAAGGACATATGAGTATTGTAAGTTGGTAGGCCGTCCAATTCTGTCTAGGGAAGGAGTGATCTAGCTTCAAAGACTAGACTACATTTTCATTGCTCAAAGCTATCACTTCCTTACCAAATACATATTTTGGCTATCTTTGCAAGAAAATCAACCTGATAAGTGTTGAATACTGTTGTAGTGTTTCTCTCTGGTATCCTAATGTTATGAACATTTGAGGTGAAGTATAAGTCCAGAATCTATTTTTTTTTTTTTTTTGCCGACAGACCATTATTACCTAGAAAAAGAGAATGTACTTTCTCATAAACTTACTGTCTTCATCTTTTCTTACTCCCTTCCTTCTCTTCCCTTCTTTCTTTACTTCCTTTCCTTCCTCCCTCCCTTCTTCCCTTCCTGCCTTCTTTCCTTTCCCTCCCTCCCTGCTTCTCTATCTCTTTCTTCCTACTTCTTTCTTTCTTTGGCTTAAACAACAGAAATTTGTTATTTTTTTTCACAATTCTAGAGGCTGCAATTCCTGGATTAAGTTGCCAGCAGGGTTGGTTTCTGGTGAACTGTGTGTTTCTATCTAGCAGACAGATGCCTTTGCGCTGTGCCCCACATGGCCTTCCCTCGGTGCGTGCCTGTGTGCATCCTGATACCTTTTCCTTTTCTTACGAGGACACTAGTCTTACTGGATCGGGGCCCCACCTTATGACCTCTGTCAGCCTTTGTTTGCTCTGTGGAGGCCTTGTTTCTAACACAGTCACATTATGGTTTGGGGCTTCAAGTTAGGAACTGGTATAGGGGGGAGACCCAGTTTTTTCTGTAACAGCCCTTTTTAGTACTTAGATATGTGGAGAACATCCCTTTAAAATTATTTTTACTACTGAATACTGCACTATTTTATGGGACAACCTTTCTTCATTTCAATGGCAAGCAAAAGCCCTTACTATGGTAATGAAATCTTAAACAATATACATATATATGACTTAGAAGGCTGCTTATGTGACTAGAGACATTTTTTCTTGTATTTTGGGTTTAGGACATTTTTGTAAAGTTGACTACTTCAGAAAACTGGAAATTCCTGTGAGTTTAATATCTCCCCTTTTGGCACTATGATAATTTGATGAAATTATCAAGAAAGCGAAAAGAAAATTATAGGGTTGTATATATTGTCTTTGAGAATCTGAGAGAAAGATTGATATTACTTATTTCATTGTAAATATTTATTAATTAGATTTAAATATCTTATTGGCATCGTTTACTCTTAGGCTTCAATTTTCTCATCTTGTATAGAAAACAAAGAAATAATAATACTGGGCAAAAGATGGGTAATGCTTATAAAACTCTTGGCATGGTTTCAGGGACACACCAAGAACTCAAATGTTTTATATTCGATTATTACTGTCATCATTATCATTACCTTGTCTAAAAATGGTGGGTACATAAAAAGCTACCTTGAAAGAATTTGTAATCTATTCGGTAAGACGGGGTAAGCTTGTGGATTTTTCCATAATACACGATGGTGCCCTATGGACTGAATTTCTCGTGCTCTGTGAACTATTAATACTGGCCTGGGGAATTCAGGTTGTAGCTAGTGGGCAGAATGGAGAGCAGAAACTGAGAAAGTGGGAGCGCAGGTTGAATACTCAGAAAGCAAGTATAAATATTCATAACTAAAGTAAGCAACTGTAAGACCCAGAATTAAGGGAGCAGCCCATGGAGAAAAAAACTGATAGAAAAAATGAACAGCCAAATTGGGAAGCAAGACACAGATTTACCGGCAAATTTAAATTGGGCAGATTCTCCTGTTCTTCCCTTTTTTTTTTTTTTTGCTGCTTTGCTCCTTTCATAGATTGAGAGATCATCGCTTGGTTTTTGCTCCAGTTTTTCCTGATCTGCCTGCTGATGGTAAGTGTATTGGTGTAACTAGGAAACTGTTTTATAGAGGAAATGGGGACATGAACTTGACCTTGATGGATGGGAAGAATTTAAACAGAATGAAGAAGAAGCATAATTGTGTATCACAGGGGAGGAAAGTGGTTACTAAATGAAGGCGGGGAGGACAAGTGCCCACTGAGGAGGTGATGTGGCTGTGTCAGGGCTCAGAGAAGGGAGTGGGGGATGGGTGGGGTGCAGCTATGCTATGGTCAACTTAAACCAGCATGTCTGGGTTTTGTCATTTAGGCAGAGTAATGTATCCGTAATGAAGGCTGCCTTTTTCTTAAGTTCATGTATTTATTAACACATGGATAGTGACTTGTTACCTTGTTTGTTGAAGCAGTAAGTCAGGCATTGGCCACAGTGGTGTCGGAGTGGCTGATGATGAAAGGGGGGGCACCCCACTGATCTGCAGGGTACATATGATGAAGCCAATGGGATGGTGCCCTTCTCCTCTGTCTTAGAGCAGCTCCGGACCAGCAGCTTCTCCTCCTTTCTCTTACACTTACTTTCTCTGGGAGAAGTTCTTAGCACACCAGGAAGTCTCAACACAAGATGAAGGATGGACTCCTTTTGAAGTGGTGAGGTCCTACTATGGCCATCTACAAGTTCCTTGACCGCAAGCTTTCACATACGTAATACTGTATTATTACTGTTGTCCTCATATTGTATGTTACTTTCTCATGACTCATTTGTTTTATAACTGGAAGTTTATGCCTTTTGATCCAGTGGATTCATTTTGCCCACTCTCTACCCTGCCTAGGGCAATCATCAAGCTGATCTGTGAGCTTTTTAAAAATGTATTAAAATTTTTTTAGATTCTGCATACAAGTGAGATCATAGGGTATTTGTCTTTGTGTGTCTGATATATTTCACTTAGCGTAATTCCTTCAAGGTCTATCCATGTTGTCCCAAATGGCAAGGTTTCATTCTTATATATGGCTGAGTGATACTCCATTGTGTGTGTACACTACCTCTTCTTTGTCTGTTCATCTATAGATGGACACTTAGGTCGTTTCATGCGTTGACTGCTGTAAACAATGCTGCAGGGAGCATCAGGGTGCACATATCTCTCTGGGTTTGTGTTTCTGTTTTCTTTAGATAAACACCCGTAAGTGGAATTGCTGGATCGTTTGGTACAACTTTTAATTCTTTCTAAAGAAGCTCTGTACTGTTGTCCATGGTGGCTGCACCAATTTACATTCCCGTCAGTAGCTGCCTTTTTTACATTAAAAATTTTTATGTTTATTTTTGAGAGAGAGAGAGAGCAAGCAAATGCATAGGGAAGGGACAGAGAGAGGGAAACACAGAGTCTGAAGCAGGCTCCAGGCTCTGAGCTCTGAGCAGAGAACCCGATGTGGGGCTTGAACTCAAAAACCATGAGATTATGATCTGAGGTGAAGTTGGATGCTTAACTGACTGAGCCACCCAGGCACCTCCCCTTCCCTTTTCTTTACATCCTCACCAGTACTTGTTATTTCTTGTCTTTTTGGTAATAGCCATCTTAACAGGTGTGAGGTGATATCTTATTGTGGCTTTGATTTGCACTTCTCAGATGATGGGGGACGTTGAATATTTTTTCATGTACCTATTGGTCACCTGTAACCTTTTATGGAAAAATGTCTTTTCAGATCCTCTGCCGTTTTCTAATCGGATTTTTTTTTTTGTGCTATTGTGTTCTATGCATTCTCTTATATATTTTGGATATTAACCCCTTTTCAGATAAATGATTTGAAAATATTGTATCTTATTCAGTAGGTTGCCTATTCATTTGTGGATAGTTTCCTTTGCTTTGCACAAGCTTTTTAGTTTGATGTAGTTTTCCCTGATTATTTCTGATTTTTGTGTCAGATCCAAAAAATCCTTATCAACATTGATGTCAAGGAGCTTATTGCCTATGTTTTCTTGTAGGAATCTAATGGTTTCAGGTCTCAAATTCAAGTCTTTAATCCATTTTAAGTTACTTTTTGTGTATGGTGTCAGATAAGTCCAGTTTTATTCATTTGCAAGTGGCTGTCTAGTTTTCCCAACACAATTTACTGAGGGTACTGTCTTTTCCACATTGTGTATTTTTGCCTCCTTTGTCATAAATTGACCACATATGAGTGGGTTTACTTCTGGGCTTCCTAGTTTGTTTATTGATCTATGTGTCTGTTTTTATGCCAATACCATACTTTTTGATTCCCACAGTTTTGTAATACAGTTTGAAATCAGGGAGTATGATGCCTCCTGCTTTGTTCTTTTTTCTCAACATTGCTTTGGCTCCTTGGGGGGGGAGGTCTTCTGTGGTTCTATATAAGTTTTAGGATTATTTTATTTCTGTGAAAAATGCTGTTGAAATTTCAGTAGGGATGACATTCAATCTATAGATGGATTTATGTAGTATGGATATTTTAACATTCTTCCAATTTATTAACATGGAATATCTTAACATTTGTTTGTCTAGTCTTTAGTTTCTTTAATACCTAATAGCTTTCATTAACACATGTATTTTCTTCACAATGTATATCAAACCTTCTTGTGCATAGGATACTCAACAGCATTTGAGTGTTGAGCTTGGGGGTGCATTTTGATCAGCAGAATCACCAACAAAAAGTATTAAGAAAGCGAAATATATGGTGCTAAATAGACTGTGAAAAGGACTTTGATCTACAGTAAAGAGCTGAAACAAGAAGGCTGAGCATGGCCTGAGCTGAGAATATGTGCTTTGACTGAAATTTTTCACCAGTTTACACATGTCTGTGAAAAATTTTTTTATTAAGTGTGTAAGTTTGCACATACAAAGATTACAAATAATGAAGATCACTTGTTTAAAAAGTGATTTAGTTTTGAAAGAGAGAGGGAGGAAGAGGGAGGAGAGAGCATGAGCAGAGGAGGGTCAGAGAGAGAGAGAGGGAGACAAAGAATCTGAAGCGGGCTCTGAGCTGTGAGCAAAGAGCCAGACATGGGACTTGAACTCACAAACCATGAGATCATGACCTGAGCCAAAATTGGACACACAATAGCCTGAACCACCTGGGTGCCTCTGAAGATCACTTGTATAGCATATTCTGTGTACTTTCTTGTGAGCCAAGTACGGCATTAAGAAGTTGATTTCTAATAGCCTCATAATAAACTCACTTTGCAGATGAAGCAGCTGCAGAATAAGCCTTGCCCAAGGGCACACTGCTGCTAGATGGTAACCTGTGACTAAGACGACACATCTTTGACTCTTGAGTCTGCTTCTACGCAGTAGGCTGCATGGAAGAAGCTGAGAGGAAGAGGCTAAGTTACTCACGCCTTCCCAGCTGGAATATGGTAGAGCAAGGACGTAGATCTTTTCCTCTAATTTAAAGCCATGCTCCTGACAGATGATCTCACAGGATAGGGTGATGAGTAGAAAGAAAGGAAAGGTAACCATTAGGACAAAGGGCTTAGGCCATTGGAGTTTTGTCCGTGGAACTCTGAGATGTAAACTATCAGTTTTGAAATTTGGCTCCTTGGCTTGCTTAGGACTCTAACACCCAAGTAAAGGTAAGCTCATCTTGAATTTTTAATTCAAAATGTGTTCAATTTGAGGTGAGTATGAGAAGATTACCTAGGAAAGCAGAGTTGGCAATCATCTTTTAAAAGTTTTTTTGAGGGAGAAAAAGGTTTTGCTCCTTTTTGACAGTTTTGTGTTTATTGCTTTTAACTCTTAACGGTTTAGACAAACTAGGGGTGTTAAATAAATCCCATGATCTAGAAGATTTTCTGTATTTGTCTCTTTAATGTGTGAGGAATGTAAGGGAAATAACCTCTCCTTTTGGACAAGGGGAAATACACATTTCTTGTTGAAGACTAAATTTTTGTAAACATTTTTGTAAACATTTTGGAGGTGATTTTGCAATAGGCATCCAATGTATATACTAGGAAATATAGCTCAAGAATATAGATCTAAAAGTATATTTGCCAGTGTGTTCCTTGAGGATAAATATAATTAATATAATAAAATATATGAACATCATATAATATATAAATGACCATATATAAATATATAATTTAATATAAATATATATTATACATTAATATATACTATAATATGTTTAATATATAATACATGCTACATGTTATATATACAAATATATATTTACTAATTATGTTAATAAAATTACATATACTATAATTATATACTAATATAATTATATATACATATATTTATTTTATGCTTTTTATTTATTTTTGAGAGACAGAGAGAGACAGTGCAAGCATGGGAGGGTCAGAGAGAGAGGGAGACACAGAACCTGAACACGCTCCAGGCTCTGAGCTAGCTGTCAGTACAGAGCCCGACATGGGGCTTGAACCCAGGAACTGTGAGATCATGACCCTAGCCAAAGTCAGATGCTTAACCAGCTGAG
>NC_043712.1:81342515-81366677 GCF_006229205.1 Suricata suricatta
TATATATATATATATATATATATATATATATATATATGCCAAAATATCCAAAGATAGGAAACTGGTTAAATAGTATAACTATATAATAAAATATTATGCACACGGCAATAAATGTACAGCCTTTCTGTATTTTATATATATTAACATATATTATGTAATATATATTACATATATTGTATTAATCTCAATATAAAACTTTTGAGAAAGTCTTAACTATATGAAAATATATTCATGGTGCTTCTAAGGGAGAAAAGTCAGAAAATGTGTAGAGACTATCAGTCTTCTAGAAAGATGTATGTTTGCCTTTGTGATAAAAGCTAAAAGGATGAACGATGTTGAGTATGGTCTCTCTGAAAAGTGTGATCATAGATCAATTTTAGTTCTCCTTCTGTTGATACTCTAACGGGTGAGAAAATTACTTTGTTAAATTTTTGCTTTAAAAATCTGGTCTGCAAATCTTTAATTGGATCATATAGTCCATTTACATATATTGTCATTATTATTATTATTTTTTAATTGTTTATTTTTGAGAGAGCACAAACCAGGGAGGGGCAGAGAGAGAGGGGGAGACAACAGAATGCAAGGCAGACTCCAGGCTCTGAGCTGTCAGCACAGAGCCTGATGCGGGGCTGAAACTCATGAACTGTGAGATCGTGATCTGAGCTGAGCTGAAATCAGCTGCTTAACCAACTGAACCACCAGGCTCCCATGTAATTACTGATATATTTGAATTTTTATCATACTTTGTAGGCTTTATCTGGCCTATTGGTTTGATCTTTTTTTTTAAACGCATTCTTTTTTTAAATGTTTATTTATTTTGAGAGAGAGGGTGAGAGACGGAGCATGAGCAGAGGAAGGGCAGAGAGAGGGAGAATCCCAACACAGGGCACCATCTCACAAACCGTGAGATCATGACATGAGCTGACATCAAGAGTTGGAAGTTTAACCAACTGAGCCAACAATATATTCCTCTTATTTTCTTCTCCATTGGCCTTCTTGAGTTCATATTTTTATTTTATTTTTTTCTTTTACTAGACTCTCTCTGCTCTTTTAGTGATTAGTTGTGAAATTAGTATATTCATGTCTCATTTACTAAGGTAAATCTATCCACATCTTTTTAAACAAGAAAAAAATCCTTTAGGGTACATTTAACTCCAGTTACCCTATTCCTAAATTATATACTATGTTTGTAAATTTTATTTTTATCAAAATATATTATCATTTTTATTTAACATGGGTCATGTTCATTTAACTTTGCCCATATATTGGTTACATTCTTTGCTCTTCATTCTTCCTGTATCTCTAATTGGCCATCTGGAATCACTTTTCTTCTACCTGAATTACATCCTTTAGAATTTATGCTGGTTGCAAGCTCTCTAAGTTTTTGTTGTCTGAAAGTGTGTTTATTTCACCTTCATTCCTGATAGATATTTTGTCAGGTATGGAATTTGAGGTTGGCATTTTTTTTTTTACTTTCAGCACATTGAACATAGGTGACTTTGGTCTGGCCACCATTGTAGCTTTCAACCTAATAGCCACGCCATTGAATACAGTTAGTCTTTCGTCTCCACTTGTTTTAAGATCTTCTTTAGACTTAGATGTTCTGCAGCACCTAAGTGTGGTTTCCTTTTTAATTATCCTTCTTGGGCTCTGTTGACCTTCAGTGTAAGGATGAACAAAAAACAAAACTTGCTCTCAGTTCACTTCCCATCCCTCCACTGAGACCCGAAGGACATCTCTCAGTTGCTCAGCAGCGGAAGAAAAATAAAAGTTCCTGAGAAGTTGTGACCACAGTGCCCCTCGTGCATTTTCGCAGCCTGAATTCATAGTACTTGCATGGTCTGACAAACACCTAAGAATTCAGTTTAAAGTTGTAATAGTACAGTAAGCCCCCTTACCCCCAAGCTTCTGATAGAAGTGAATGTAAATTCCTTGGTGAGAAAACCACTTTCTTTAAAAAGTTTTTTTTGAAGTTTATTTATTATTGAGGCAAAGAAAAACAGAGCATGAATGAGAAGGGTTAGAGAGAGGGAGGCACAGCATCTGAAATAGGCTCCAGGCTCTGGACTGTCAGCACAGAGCCCGATGCGGGACTCAAACCCATCAACTGTGAGATCATGACCTGAACTGAAGCAGAATGCTTAACCGACTGAGCCACCCAGGTGCCATGAGAAAACCACTTTCATTCCATTTAGAAAAATAAGCAACCTACTGTTGTGAATCACTAAACATTTTAGGGAGAAAGTCATCATAAGTAAGAATGAGCAGAAACAACATATAGCAGAAAAACTTCAGATACCTGGGTTGTTAGGTATAAAAATATAAGTGTTGACCATAAAGAAATTAAAGGTCAATTTAAAAACTTGTTGAGGGAATATTAAACCATAAGGAATAATTAGATTTGGATTGAATCTGAAAGAGGGATTATTAGAAATAAAAAAAACTTTATTGTTTTTAATAGCATATTTGCCTAGTTGCTCCAAACCACATCTATGTCTCTTCTATTTGGATTCTAATTATATGGTGGTAGTGGTGGGTGGTATTTGGGTTTACTTTCTAAGAATGTCACTTTAAGAACACTCAACTATTTGGCTGTTACTTGGAAGAATGATGCACCATTTCACATTTTTTTCCTGGTACAATTCCAGAAATTTCTGAGAATCCTATAGGAGTATAACAGTGTGCTTCAGGTACTTTAAAGAAATACAGTGAGGCACATGGGTGGTTCAGTCGGTTAAGCATTCGACTTTGGCTCAGGTCATGATCTCCTGGTTTGAGCCCCCACGTCGGGCTCTGTGCTGACAGCTAGCTCAGAGCCTGGAGCCTGTCTTTGGATTCTGCATCTCCCTCTCTCTCTGGTTGTCCCTTGCTTGTGCTGTCTCTCTCTTTCTCTCTCTCAAAAAATAAATAAAACATTAAAAAAAGTAAAAAGGAAATACAAAGAAATACTTCCCAGAACTCTGAAAATAACAGAAGCACAACACACATATGAAAAGCTCAGATACCACATAGGTTATATATTATTATGTAAAGGTCGGAGGCATACAGGCATACGACATGGAGTTTGGGACGGATACTAATTCTGAAGGTAACACAACTGGTAAAAATGGTTTTCAAGGAAATTTTGTTCAGGGTAAATGCTTTCTTTTTCAAGAACGTTAGTTAAGATTCTTGGCAAATAATTGTGGGTGGAAACTGGGATCACAGGTGTCTTGAATGACTTGTCCTTTGTGGGAGAAAGCAAAAAATGTGTTGGTTGTGGGACAGACGGAGAGTGGGGGAGGGAAGGAGAAAGGGGGAGAGAGCTTGACTTGAGCCAGGAGGAACACAAGGTTGCTTGCTTCTGAATGTAATTCCTCCCTGGGAACTGCTAAATCTCCTGTAATGTCTACAGATATTATTAAAGGCTTCATGAGCATACGCTGACTGGACTGAGTTGTGTCTTCTGGCTCTACTCAAGGCAGGATGGAGATAGCCTGATGCAGGGCAAGCCAGGAGGGTAAAGGGGAAGAGGTCAGTGATGGGAACTTGTGGCTGCCAGGAGGAGACCTTCATGCCAGGCCAAGACAGGGATTGAGGAACTGGGTCATGTCTAACTACATCTCTGAGGAGAAAAAGACCCCAGATGATGTGTGGGTGATGCTAAGAAAGCTCTTGGGAGAGACCTGGGACCTAGAAATACGGGTTGAATTTAGACAGGAGAAAGAGGAAGGGGGTTCTGGGAGGAGGAATGAGCTTGAGCAATGGCACAGAGGACAAGGTGTAGGGCACTGTTAGCGTTATCATCAGTGGTCATGCTCACTCTTTGCCACAGGTCTGGCTAAGGGAACGGCAGCGCCTGACCTTGACACAGCCTCGTTAGGACAGAACCTAGGATTCTAGGTCCCTCATAGTCTCCCTTGTATGTGGGTGGTTCTTACGTTTCTGGGGCGCTTAGAACCTGGCTCTCTGTGGCTTCCTTCATGTTAGGCTTGCCCCTATGGGCTTATGTTCCATCTCCTACAAAGAACGGTGGGGGTAGACTGGGTTTCAGGAATGGGGTGCTCATGGTGGTGAGTTGTATATGCTGCATCTCCTGGTTATGATTAAGTTGGTGTTTGGCACATTTTTGTCTGAAAATGGCTTTCTGGAGCACCTTGGGAGATGTCAAGCTTCATAACTGAGCCCCTGGACCAAAGCATTCATGCACAAGTAAATGAAAGCAGACCTGTCATTGGAGCCCCCTGAAATATGGCCGCCCACATCTTGGAAAGTTACAAACTCCACTGTCGATCATCAGCCACAGACTTCCCATCGCTGATGCTTGTCAGCGCATATGCAACCCGAATTGCTTGACACCAGGGAAAAGGTGAAGTGAAAGTGCAATAAAACCCACTGTCGACTGGCAGTGCACTTGAACGTGATACTCCAGTTCAAAGAATGATGTTTGAAACAGCCTAGGGTTTCTGACAAACATGTAATTAATGACCATCAAATGCTTTTGATTAAAAAGAACATAAGTCTAAAGCCATATGGAAGGTGACTTTTTTTTTTAATTTTTTAAGGCAAGGAGGTTACATCTTTGAGGACTATGCAGTGACCACAGAACTTTGGTTCAGGGAGTTGGAAATTGGTCCAGTGCTGTGTCACAGTGTATATTAGATTTGCAAACATAGTTGATACTTCACCAAGTGGCCACGCATTTGGAGTCAAAGTCATCTGGGGCCCCTGGGTGCTCAGTCACTTAAGTGTTCAACTTTGGCTCGGGTCATGATCTTATGGTTTTTGAGTTCAAGCCCTGTGTTGGCCTCTGTGCAGACAGCTCAGGTCCTGGAATCTTCTTCAGATTCCTTGTCTCTCTCTCTCTCTGTCGCTCTCCTACTCATGCTCTGTCTTTGAAAACAATTAATAAATGTTAAAAAAAATTAAGTCAAAGTTATCTGATAACAGAAATATGATCATTCTGATTACTGTCAGGAGTTTGGATACTTGTTCCAACAAAGCACCTTCAGAAAATGCCCATCTTTTCATCTTAGTGTATATATGTAACTTGGATAATAATCCTTAGTTTCAGGAAGAGCTGCAATTTGAGAGCATGCCTGTGAGGACTTTCACAGTGGCTGGCAATTTTTTTTTTAATTGTATGAAAGAGTTACAGGTCATTCCAATATGGCCCTAATCTGATATGATAGATTACTGATGCATGCTGTGTTTAGAGGTAAGATAAGGAAAAGTTCCTTCATGCTAATTTCCTGCCCATTTGTAATCATTAGGTCTTAAAATTCCCCATATATCTCTGTCATGTACATAAAAGGCCCCGATTGCTTAACTTCTCAGATATTTCACACACCTGGTTTTAGGTAACAGTTCTAGAGTAGGAAGAGAGGACGGTCTAAAGAAACAAAACAAGGAAAATGCTTCCAGTGAGCAACATCACACTTTACTACGTCGGGTCATAAACAGCCCCAAGCAGCAAAGCACGTTCCCAGGTCAAGTGGTCTTTTGAGAAGCAGTTAGTGCGCACATTTCCCTGGGTGGTGAGGGCGGTGGTGGGGGGTCCTGGCAGTCTGTCCTCCTGGAGATTTATAAGGAGAGGTGGCACCATGTTTGCCAAGCCCTCTGCTTTCCTCACCAGATCAGTTCCTTGTCAGAGTCCGGTCAGATCTCTGGAAGGGGTTAAGTAGGAGTCCAGGGGGACCACTTGACATTTGCTCCACTAACAACTTGGTGATCTTGTTGTTTTTGGCTTTTGAAGGGCAGGCCCACAATGAGTGTGTGTGTGTGTGTGTGTGTGAGAGAGAGAGAGAAAGAGAGGGGGGAGGGAGGGAGGGAGAGGGAGATAGAAAGGAAGGAGGGGTTGCTTTGGTATGTGAGAGAGAAGAAAAACCACCCCATGACGACAGATCACATGAAGGCAAAATAACTTTTTTTAAAAGTTGAGTGGTATTACAAGCTATGAAAAGATGATAATAGGAAGAAAAACACCATCAGTTTCATGTGCGAGACGCTTTGTGAACAGGAATGTAAACCGGGTAGGTGTTTTGCTATCTGTAACCAACACTTTTAAAACAGGTGTCGGTTAAAACCAAATTACATACTTTACTCTGAGCCACGGCCCCTCAAGTTTATTGAGCCTTCTCGCATGGAGCTTGCTTTCTTATTTTGGGCCAAACCAAAATGAAATCCTGCCATGATGAGGGTGAGGGAAGCTTGGGCAGAGGCAGCAGATTCTAACGCTCAGGACTCCATTGACATTTGCCTCCCGTCTTAGTCCGTTCCGGCCACTGTAACAGAGATGTTGTAGTTTAGGTGGCTTACCAATGACTGAAATTTTCTTAAGGTTCTGGAGGGTAAGTTCAGGGTCAAGGTGCTGGCAGATTCAGTGACCAATGAAACTGTACTTTCCAGTTCATAGATAGCTGTCCTTTTGCAGTGACATCTCTGGGGTCTGTTTTCTCGGGGCACTAATGCTATTCATGAGGGCTCTGCCTTCATGACGTAACCCCCTCCTGAAGGACCCACCTCCAAATACCATCACACTGGGGGGGGAGGTTTCAACATAGGAATTCCGGGGGTATGGACACAGACAATCTACTATACATCCATCTCGGATTCAGGTCCTCCTCTTCCTTGGTGGGGGGAGGGTAGGGAAGTGAAAGACTGGGGTCAGGGATGGGGATGGAAAAATGGTTTAAAGCCTCAAAGCTTGAAGCATTCTGAAGCACCTGAAAAAGTAGCATGGAGAAAAGGCGGCAGAAGCAGTCATTTCTGCTGTGGCATCTGGGTTTGGGGGTGTCAGGGAGGCAGATCTCTCACTTGCCCCTTCTGATACTACTACTTACTGACTCACCAGCCCTCCTGAGTCTGGAAGGATTGTAAGAGGAAGGCTAAGACAAGCTGGTTCAGGTGCTTTGAGCATGAACGTGTCTTCCTGTCTTGACCACTCTCAAATTCAGTCTCTGACTATGTTTTGTCGTTGATTTCTCTAAAAGACAACATAGGACCTGCAGAAGGCTCTCAGGAAGGCCTTGGACTCCCTCTCCCTGGCCCCTTCCACCTTTGGTTGAAGGTTGAAGCTATCATTGGATTCACTTTTGAACTCGAGGTGTTTTCTTGATCTACTGCAGATTTCCTCTTCACCTCTTTTCAGCCACGTACAGGATGGGTTTATCTGAGGCTTTCCAGTACAGAGCCTAACTGAAGCTGAGAAGCTGGACAGAGATGGTCCAGTCCAGGTTTTGGCATCAGGAAAGTTTAGAAGGTGGGGAGAAGGAGAGGGTAACCCCACAATTCCCACATGTCATGGGAGGTCACGGAAGTCCCACTCGGCTGGGAGCTGTTGAGGGAGTCTGAGAGCTCCAAGTGCACCTAGACTATGGAACGTCTGCAGTTGAAAGTAATTGACCTTAGTGTCCTGGTTCAGAGATCATAAAGTTGGCTTGTTTTTGGTCACAGGCCTAGAAAGTGAGCTGTGAGCCCAGGTTTCTCTAAATCTGGGAAATGGTAATTTAATCCTATTCCCTGATCCCAAGGGACTTGATGACTAGGGAGTCTCTCGTTGTATGCTTCAGCGTTCAGATCCCGTCAGCGGCGAGGCCTGGCTTCTTAATGGCAACCCCATCTATACCTTGAGAGGAAAGGTTTTGTTTTCCAGTGAATTGCTTTGGGGGGAGGCGTGTTACCCATGGTGCCCTTAGGTGGGACCTGCCCTGGCCACATCTCCAGGATCCAGGATCCAGCCGCCCTCGGCATCCATCTCCACACTCTGGGCTCTGAGTCCAGACATCTGGAAGGGGTGTGGGGCTGGGCTCAGCTTGCTGCCTGTCCTCTGCCTTTCATGTCACCTGGAGCCTGCTCAGCAAGGTCTACTGTGAAGGCTTAAAACTAATCTCCCGTAGTTTATGAGCCCAAATCCATTTGCAAAGAGGAAGACCCCGGCTGACCAGCGGCTTAAACACATGTCCGCTGCCGTAGCATTCCTCCGGCGAGACTGGGGTTCCACACGCATGATATCAGCGAGAGCCCAGGCCGGCCTTCCTCCCACACGTGGCTCAGAAATCATTTGCAGAGCAAACAGAGAAGACAGCCCTGGGCAGGCAACCATTCCTCTTGCTCTGAGCCTGGCCGGTGCTAGCAGGCCACTCCTCGAGGGCTCCTCTGATGTGAAGGTGTGATTGAAAACAGGTGTCTACCCAGTGCCTATAAAATATATACTGGCAATGGGGGAGATCCTTGGAGATTCTTTCAACTGGTAGAAATATGGAGACAATTCCCGATTCTGACTCTGCCTAGGTCCAGGCCTCCAGCCTCCTCTCTCTTAAAAAACATAATCCAAAAAACTTTCAGGGAAACCGGGAGCATCTGGTTCCACCATCCCATCCTGTAGAAATGTGAAAAAGATTAGAGACTCTGTCGAAACGTCAGACTGGGCATTGAGCAGCTGGAAATGTGGCTCTTGTCCCCTGCCTCGTGTCCGCCCCGCTCCCCAAGCCTCTCCAGACCTCCTGTGCCCCAGGGTAACCCAGGTGACCTTGGACTGCACAGGCGACACGGTGACTGATTTGGATGCCAGACGTACCCAATTTCTATTTAGCAAATAAATTGAATGTACTGCTGCTTGTGTTTAGGATAAATACCTGATTAGAGTCTCTTAAAATATGACTACTGCTGCCCATAAAGGAGAGGGATTTCAGCTGGGCAGTGTCTGTCCAGGGGTGGAGGATTGAGTTTCCTTGTTTGTGGTCAGCATGTGCGCCTGCTCTGCCCTACCTTGCAAGCTCATTAAGCAGATGCTTGGCTGTGGGGATACTGACAACGCAGCTGTATTTCATTTGTAGATAATAGATGCAATAAATGTAATAACCAAACGAGATGTGTTGACTCCTGAGCTAATTTGGGTGTAGATGTTACAGCATTTGTGCAGCTGGAAATGTTTCCATCACACAAATGTGTTTCAGATAAATGTGCCCTATTCCTGTCCTCACTAGGACAGCCCCGCCACCCCCCCCAAACCATCTTGTACATATAAAAATGCATGATCATAAGTTACAGTCAGTCTAAACATTGGAAAAAATAATACTAGCAATTCATTACACAAACAGGTGACATTGAGCCCTTACCACTTGGGGGTGGGTGTGGGGGGGAAAGCAGACCTACTTTCCTGAGGCATTTTCAGTTTGGAATCTGAAAACCCTTGGTTGGAAGGGTATGGATCCACTGTGGTTTTTTCGCTTCCTTTTATTACAGAATGTCTTTTTCATGATCCATATATTTCTAGAGGTCCTTCACTCTTTGTCTTCTGTGATACTTAAGCCAAGTCGAGCTAGGTAGTTGTGTGTGGGTGGTACAGTTTTGTGGCTTTAAAACAGGGACCCTTGGGATGGACAGCCTTAACAGAAAGTTCATCGCACATGAGGGCATCAAAGAAGCCCTTACATTACCACTAATAGCCTGGGCCAACTCCAGTCCCTGTCTGCTTTCGCACAGCTTGGGAACTAAGAATGGTTTTTACGTTTTTAAAAGGTTGTGAAGAACCAAAAGAAGAATAAGATTGTGTGACACATGAAAATTAGGTGAAATTCAGATTTGTCCATACAGTCTTCTGCAAACACAGTGGGGTTCATTCCTTTATTAATTTCTGTGGCTCTTTTGGCAGGTCTTTTGGTGGGTAGTTGAAAAATTCCCGTTCAGCCCATGCAGAAGAAGTTTGCCGGCTTCTGGCCTAGACTAAACCCCACCAATTCATGCGAGTGAGGAATAGCTAAACTTAATTGCAATGTGTTTTATTTTTGGTTTTAAAAGTGTTTATTATTTAGGGAGAGAGCACGTGGGGGAGGGGCAGAGAGAGAGAGAATCCCTAGAGGCTCTGCACTGCCAGCACAGAGCCCAGTGTGCAGCTTGAACAAATGAACCATGAGATCATGATCTGAGCAGAAGTCAAGAGTGGACATTTAACTGACTGAGCCACCCAGGCATCCCAGAATGCAGTGTATTCTAAATTGAAATTACCTTCTCTTCCAGTTCTGTGCACCAAGGGAGAGTGTTAATCACTGGTTGTTGGAAAAGTTCCTTCCAGAAGGAAGCTTCATCATCAGCACGTATCGGTAATAGTCTAATCTGCTCCTTCTGCTCACGGTTCAGTGGGGCGCATGATTAGTATGCAAGCACTGTTTCTAATCTGCTTGAAAAATTGGGGTAATTTTTTCTTTTATAATATTTTATATTAAAACTGTTCAACACATTGTTTTCTCAATGCATATTTTTAAAAGCTAGGCTTATTGAGGTATGATTTTCATACATTATGAGGGTTTATAGACCCAAGAGTTTTGACAAAAGTGTTTATTCACTTCACCATCACCACCAAGACCCAGCACACTTCCCACACCCCAAAACAGTTCCCTCGTGCCCCTTAGTGGTCAGTTGTCTTGCTCCTTCTTGACCCCTGGCCATGACGGATGTGGGTTCTGTTCCTACGGTTTTGCCTTTTCAAAATGCCACGGAACTAGCATCACACAGGGTGTAACAGGTATTTCAAAGTACATTTCAGTCCCCACCCCCCAGCTGCAGTTTAGATGCCAGTGAAATCTTAATTGATGAGTTTTTACTCTACATCCAACAAACATTATATAATTAAGATAAAATCTAATTTCCATCCTTATCTAGATGAGGAATGAAAAGCTGGTTGTACTATTGTTTGTATGCTTACATTGAACTTGCAGGACTGGAATTCCAAAGTTGATGTAAACTGTTCTTTTGAAGAAAGAAAATATTGGGATCAATTATACTGAATCTTCTCAGATGGATTTTTTTTGTTTATAATCTTAGCCTTTTAGTTTAATGGCCCCCAAATGATTTCTAAGCTAGGTTTGGCTGTGAGTAAAAGTGGAAAAGAAACTCTCTTTGGCCATAACCTGTCAATCTGAACCTTTCTTTCATTACATCTTAAAAAAAAATTCATTTATAGAGCTTTATTTTCTAAGAATAGGGAGTTGAAGGAAGTCTTGTTTCCCATGTGCATAAATGCAAAGAAGCATGATACATGTCACGATACGAGGAATTGAAAAAGGAAAGCGTGTATTTCCTGTGTTTACATGTTGCACTGTTTTTCTAGTAAGTTGAATTTGTACTCTAGAAGCTGCTGTACATATTTCTTTCCAGACAATCCCACAACAAAGAGAGAGATTCCTATATGCTGACTGTGCTGTTAGTGCAAATAAATTTGGGAAAGGAATTAATAACCAAGATCTCGAGCCCTAATCTAGCCCGCCCCTCTCCTTATTTAGTGTTGATGAAGGTCACACACTGTTGCCTTTTGGTTGGTGACCATTTTCTCATTCTCTAGGATGGAGAAGGTCCACAGGATCTCTTCACTGGAAGCTGAGCGTGAACTTAAGTAACTCATTGATATTTAAGCACGCCAAAGGTCTTGCTGAATCTGGTTTTCCACTTTAGCATTTATATTTCCTCTAGTGACCAGAAAAGTATGAAAAATAGATTGTACCTTGAGAATCTTTTTCAGTGGAAGTTTTTATCCAGGGAGACTAGAATTTTGCCTTCTCTTTCTACACAAATGGGTTTTGGATTAAAACTTAGGGTAGCAAGTTCAAAAATTGGTCTGAAGTTTTCATTTTATTTCAAACTGAACTCATGTTACTCCTGTTGAAAATTGTACTGACAGGCCTATACATATAATTTATGATATTTCCTATCAAGATGTTTAGCTGAATTAGAAACATTTGTGAACAAGACTTTCTGCAATTGGTTAAAAGGCATTTTTCTGCTGGGGAAGCGAGCGTTGTGTGGTGTGCCGAGGCCCAAAAAGGGACCGGGATACCTTTTATTTCAACAACTGTTGATCAAGTAATTGACCGTAAACTGTTTACAACCGTGTTCCTTGTTGCAATCACAGAGGAGGTGTTTATGGGTAGACATTAAGTTCTTTCTTTAAGTTGTTCACAAAGTACTGTTTACAGAGCAAACTTCCCTAAATATTTTACTCTGAAACATTACGTAAAGTAGATAATGAAGTTGGTCAGACTTAGTGTTGAGGAGCAAAAGGAGATGAGTAAGTGAAACTTTGCCTATGTTTTGGGGAGAACCTGACTTTTTCAGCAGTACCAATTTCACATTTTATTTATTTTTATTTTTCCTTTTTTCATGTTTACTTATTTTTGAGAGAAAGAGACAGAACACAAGTAGAGAGGAGGAGAGAGTGAGGGAGACATAGAATCTGAAGCAGGCTCCATGTTCTGAGCTGTCAGCTCAGGGTTGAACCCCTGAACTGTGAAATCATAGTCTGAGCAGAAGTTGGATGCTTAACCAACTGAGCCACCCAGGCACCTCAAGAGATTTGTTTTTTAAAGTTCATGTGAAAAGTTTGTAAAAAAAAAAAAAAAAAAAAAGAAAAAAGAAAAAAAGTGCATTTATTTTTAAAAGAATGCATTTTTTGGGAGCCATACTTCTGGCCTAGTGAACAAAGTTCTGGAACAACCATGATGCACACCAGAAGAACTGCTTCCCATAAGCACAGCTGCCCAGGGCTGTGCGTCTCTGCCATCACACAGATGGATCAGCGATACCAAGCAGTCAGGTATTTCTTGAGGCACCGACTGTGTCCGCACTTGGTAGATGCCGAGCAAACGTAAAAGACACTTTTCCTTTCCTCTGGCGACGTGCAAAGTCTTGAACAGGGTCAAGTATAGTTCTCGAGTCAGGCATCAAAGGGGTGAAGAAGCGTTGCTGACACTGTAGTCATGAGGCGAAGGGAATGAGCACTCGGGATGTGGAGGAAGGAAATGAGCAGAACGGGTTACAGACACATCAGGAAGGGGACATGGGCAGGCCTGGCGCGTGGGGCCGGGAGAAAACCCAGGTGAATGCTTCTGAAGCCAGAGGGACCAAGAGACATAGGGGGAAATCCACGGAGAGGTTTTGATGAAGAGGATGCTTAATTAAACTCCGGTTAATTTCAGAGGTGACTTTCAGGCGGTTCTGGGACATCCAAGGGAAAGCGCCCAGAGATAGGAGGAATTACACTGACTGTTGGATTCATCGCCGTGGGGGTGCTGGTTCTGATACTTAGAGTGTTAATCAGACAGGAGGTTGCATTGAAAGGCAGCCATTCGGACAGTGTCCTGTCCTGAGCCTGAGTTCAAAGCAAACCATAGGAGAAGCAGAAGGGGAAATAAATACTTCCTGTAGAGCCTACCACTTCCTGGGCAGTGGGCCCTGTTATCACATGCTTTCTTGTTTCACTCTCTGTGCCATGCACCCTCGCTTGAGCCAGGTAACACGTGCTGGTTGGTTTTTCCATAGTTCACAGATGAGAAAACGGGCTCAGAGAGGCTCCGCAGTTTACTCACAGGCTGAGGTTTAGAGCCGGTCTTTCTGACCTCCGAAGTCCAGGTGCTTTTCTCTGGACAACAAAGCTGGCCTGCCTGTATTTGGTTTCACATCTTCCTTGCCGTTTTCAATGCCGTCTCCCCATTCTCTAAACCCAGTGCTCACGGGGTTTAAGACTCGCAGCCCCTACTACGTCACTGCCTCTTGCCTTCAGCTGAGTCTGTGAAAATGTGTGCCAGAGGCCTTGCTGTCAAATTAACAGAGGTCTAACCGTCTTCAGACACTATACACATGCCCCTCACTTCTCACTCATGTGACTCAACAGAAGTTTGAGTGCTTGGTGGTTTAGTATCACTGGATAAACACGGACTGAGCAGGCTCCTGTGCTCATGGCATCATGTTAGCTGTGGAAGAAAAAGTGTCCTGTAAAGGGACTGGGACTCTCCCTGGCTGTGGACAGGTCTCAGGAAGCTGTAGTAAGAGGTGTGTTTTCGTCCCCCTCCTGTATTGTTTCCTCACGTGATCTGCACGGGGGAGGGGGGGAAGCCCCTCTCAGGATTCGGCAGGTCTTCACCCAGAGGCTGACTTTAAGACGCATCGATTGCTTCCTTACCTTTCCCAGTGCTAGGCTCATGGGAGAGCAGAGCGGATGGGTGAGAATTTTCTGCTGCGTTATATTAAGGGATACAGAAAGGGATTTTTGTGAGACTCTTGGCTGCCCTGACCCCAGAGAATCAGAGGTAAAAGAACATGGGGCCTATCTCCGGCTGTGTGGTGGTGCAGGGTGTTGGGGGAAGTCACGGTCAGCACCCTCAGTGAGGCTGGCTCTGGGCTCTGACCTCCGGGAGAAGTCCGGTGGCCACATGTGACTTGCATACAGTGTTCCCACTGCCAGGGGAAGAGGGTGGGCTGGGACCCCAGGGGTGGCAGCAGGAGCCGTATCGTGTTGTGTGACTCATAGCAGCCTTCGAGTCTTGTGTCTCTGGGCGTGATGTAGGAGTGTCCTTAACATCACGTAAGTCCAGACTCAGACTGAATCTGAGTTAAAGAAAATGGAGTAAGATTATTTTATACATAAGAGTATAAGTTGAAGTTCATGCTAACTGTGTAGTATCTGTGCCAAATTCATGATCATGGACAGGCCCCTTATGGGAGGAGAACAGGTAGTGAACGCGGAGGGATTTTTGCAGTGGGGGAGATCTTTCTGGAAAAGAGTCCAGAGAGCTTTCATTGCAAATTGGAGTATGATATTTGTGACAGAAACTGCTACTTGCCTCTTGTGAATTCTTCTGAATTCTTTCTCTCATATTTTTTATCTTTAAAAAATTTTTTAATGTTTATTTTTGAGAGAGAGAGAGAGAAAGAGAGACAGACAGACAAAGCATGAGCAAGGGAGGGGCAGAGAGAGAGAAAGGGAGACATAGGATCCAAAGCAGGCTCCAGGCTTTGAGCTGTCAGCACAGAACCTAACATGGGGCTCGAACCCACCAGTCATGAGATCATGACCTGAGCCGAAGCTGATGCTTCCCTGACCGAGCCACCCAGGTGCCCCTTTCTCCCACATTTTCTTACTAATCACCTCCAGCTAACAAACTTGAATGGCATTGTTGCATATTTCTGATCATTAGATGAAAAAGGAATGACTCGCAGGAAGCTTGCCCACTCCCCCAGTTTTATTAAGATAGAATTGATGTGCAACACTATATAAATTTAAGGAGTGTAATATAATGGCCTGACATATAGATAGCAAAATTGTGACCACAGTAGGTTTAGTTACCATCCATTACCTTATATGGTTACAATTTTTCCCCCTTGTGACAAAAATTTTTACGATCTACTCTTAGTAACTTTCAACATACATACAGCACTGTTAACTGTTGATATCATGTTGTACATTATACCCCAAGCACTTATTTGTCCTATAACTGAAGTTTTCTACCTTTTGACCACCTTTACCCAATTCCCCTAACCCTCAACCCTTCCTTTTTACAATTACAGATGACATCTCTTTTTCTGTGAATTTTTTAGATTTCACAGGTAAATAAAATCAATCAGTATTTGTCCTTCTCTTCCTAACTTACTTAATGCTCTCAGGGTCCATCCATGTTGTTATAAGGGGCAGGATTTCCTTTTTTATGGCTGAAAAATAATTCATTGTGCATTACTAGGTGTTTACCCAAAGAATTGAAAAATACGGATTTGAAGGGGAACGTGCGCCCCAATATTTATAGCAGTATTATCAATAAGAGTCAAACTATGGAGTGTGCCCAAATGTCCATCAACTGATGAATGGATAAAGATGTGGCTTTATACACAATGGAATATTAATCAGCCGTCAAAAAGAACAAAACCTTGCCATTTGCAAGATGGAGCTAGTGTATATTATGCTAGGCAACTGACTCAGAGAAAGACAAATGTTATATTATTTCATTCAAATGTGGAATTTAAGAAATAAAACACATGAACACATGGGAGAAGGGGAAAAGAGAAGAGAGGAACACAAACCATGAGAGACTCCTAACAATAGAGAACAAACTGAGGGTTAATGGAAGGAACTGGGTGGGTGATGGGCATTATGCAGGGCACTTGTGATGTGCACTGGGTGTCATATCTAAGTGAGGAATCAATGAATTCTCCTGAAAACAGTATTGCACTGTGTATTAACTAAATTTTAAATAAAAAATTACCCATTATGCATATATACCACATTTTCTTGATCCAGTTGTCTGTTGATGGACACTTAAGTTGTTTCCGTGTGTTGGATATTTTAAAGTATGCTGCAGTGAACACAGGGGTGCAGATGTAGAGATGTGATTCCTTTGGATATGCTTCCAGAAGTGGAATTGCTGGATTACAACTTTTTTTTCCTCTAAAAAAGAGAAAAAGAGGGATGCCTGCATGGCCCAGCTGGTTAAGGGTCCAACTCTTGATTTCGGCTCAGGATGATCTCATGGTTCGTGGGTTCGAGCCCCACATCCATCTCTGAACTGATGGTGGAGAGCCTGTCTGGGACTCTCTGCCTCTCTGTCTGCCCCTCCCTGCTCAGTGTTTCTCTCTCTCAAAATAGATAAATAAGTAAATAAAATAAAGATAAAAGGAGCCAGGTTTGGCTAGTATGAAGACATTGCCTATATCCTTCATCAACATCTTTTTGTTTGAAATGCATACATGATGCTCAGAGGTGGATTAGCCATTATAAAACCAAAAGGATGAGAACTCCCTGCTAAGCAGAGTGGAGCAAGAGGAGGGAAAGGGGTCTGTATCCTCAGTGATGTCCTTGAGTACCTGCACCAGTCCTGGGAGGCATACTTCCAGACTTCTCGGTGGGTGAGAAAAGCCATCGTCCCTTGGGTTAAACCAGTCATTGGGTTTCTACTCCAGGTGGCCAAATCCTAATGGACAGGGCCATGAATGAAAGTATCCAGAAACTCTGGAGAATGGAGGGCCATCCATGGGAAGCACAGGGTGGGGTTGGGGGGGAATGTATGGCATATCTAGGCACCAGGCATGGAATAGTGTGGAGGGTCATTTATTCTGGCTGAAAAATGTCCATTAAAAAGATGAGGAAGACCAGGCAAGAATAAAAATGATTAAATACTAAAGTGCCATCCTTTTAAAATACTGGGAAGAGGACCAACAAATAGTTTAGGACTAATTGGGTTTTCACTGATGATAGTCATGTTTTGGGAAACATGGTTACCTATCAATTATTAGATCTTGTCAAATAGGCTTTCATGATGAAGATTCCACTGTATTGTCTGACACCTGGCTGATGGATTTATGGGGGCTGGGAGAGCAAATGTTATGTTCCTGGCATATGGTATAGATTATGTGGACACAATAGAAAACCAAGTAGAAACCTGGTGATGGTTCTGATTGATTGAATTTTTCTCTTTCTACTGAGTTAAGCTTTACATTTCACTTGAAATAATTAAAGCAGAGGCTTGGTGAATCCTCAAGGAGCTTGGAGTAGCTTCCTTCATCTTCCCAGTGGTTCTTGGATACTAGCAGGCATCACATTTGCTCAGGGGAATTTGTCCAGTGCAGATTCCTGGGCTTGACCCTCAGAGATTCTGGTATAATCGGCATGGGGTGGCTGTCAGGAATCTCCATTTTTAACAAGTGCCCTGGTGATCCTGTTGCAGACAGTTTTCTGAGTGTCATTTGAGAAGTGCTGACCTATAGTCTGTTCTCCTTTCTTATTTCCTCTCCTTCCCTGTGCTAATGTTCTGGGCCTTTCCAGAGGGAAAGGCATTTCAGAAGGTGAGGGTCTCATTTAATTTCTTCGACTTTCTGTTAGTAGTTGGGAGGTTTCACCAAAGGGCACAGTGTTTTCAGATTCTTCTCCTCTTTAAAAAAATATTTTTTTTCAAATTCTAAAGAATAGTGTTTATTCCTTTTATTTTATTTTATTTTATTTTAGAGTGTGGGGGAGGGAGCAGAGGGTTAGCGAGAATCCCAAGCAGACTTCACGCTCAGCTCAGGGCCCAAAGTGGGGCTCAATCTCATGATCCGGGGAACAAGACCTGAGTCAAAATTAAGACATGGTTGCATGCTCAACCAACCAAGCCACCCAGATACCTCTGCTTATTCGTTTATTAAAGATAGTTCTGTTAACTACAAAACTTATAAAAATTCATGAAAGGATAAAGAAGACAATATGAATCATCACCATTCCTCTACTTAGAGCCTTCGCTAATGTTCCAGTGCATATCCAACTTCCTTCTCTTTTCATAAAACGTGGTATAAATTTGCTTAAAGACACATATGCTGTTTTCATATCCTTCATGTTTTATCTCATCAGACTTCGTGATGTTTGGGTTCTCTTTGCTAATGTGGAGGTGCATCTACTCTGGTCTCTTCGTGAATCTGCTTTTCACCATTATCTTATGACGCATTTCTAGAAGATCTGTGCACACATCTTCGTTTTATAAGGAAAAGAAGCATTTGATAAATTAACGGGGTCTTCCTGTTTTTAAAAATAAGCACAATGTGTCTTTCATTTCAGGAAAGACACAGAACTCATTTCTTATTACAATTTAGTGTGATTTTAAGTTCCAAGCAACTCTTCTTGCAGGTCAAGCCTTAGCTCTATTGTGGGAGAGGACTCCCAAGGCCCCAGACGACCGTATCTCTAGGCATTTGTGGCAGTAAGTGGCATTGTAGTAAGAGCCTGGATAGTTGGCTCCTTAAGTCAACCATGAGTCTTTGGTCGCAGGTAATAAGACACTGATCCTGACTTGCGTCAAAAAGGAAACTTAGCAACTGTGGAGTAGCTCATGTCACTGGGGACATGCAGAATGGGGCCTCAGTGAAGGTAGGAGGACAGCCCAGAAGCTCTTGGTGGCAGGTGTTAAAGGCTGGTCTCTTGCGGGCACTGGTCTCAGAGTTAATCTGCACGAACTCTAAGAGAGTTTTCTGGCAGAAGGAACAGTGTTGGCTCACATTTTAAAAAGTCATGCTGGTTGCTCTGTTGAGAACACACTGAAGGGGAACAAAAGCTGAACTGGGGTCGCCAGTGAGAAAGCTTCTGCAGTCACACAGGTGGGAGATGACAGGGCCTGGGCCAGAGTGACGCCAGCGGAGGTAGTGATGAGGAGTGATCAGGTTCTGGGTCTCTTTTGAAGGGAGAGCTGTCAGGATTTGAAGGCAGTCGGGATATGGAGTGTGAAAAAAGAACGGGCAGTGGCACCCGGCTTCTTATGACTGAGCATTTATTAAGAAGGGAGAGACTGCAGGAAAGAAAAAGTTGGCGGAGGCCTGGGGCTTGGTTTGCGTGTGTTAAGGACGAGCCTCAGTGGCACTATGAGGGGGAGGCGGTCGGACATGCACGTGGGGCAGTGGGTCCAGGGGAGAGGTCTGTGTGGAGACAGTAATTCGGGAGATAACAGTCTATGGAATTTAAGGTCATGAGTTGGGATTGAGTGTGACGGAGGAGGGAAGAGGTATGAGGCATGCACGGGAAGGGGAGGACTTGAAAACAGGGCTGAGAAGGATTATTTCTAATTGTTGGGATAGGCTTGGATCTCCTAACCATGCCTTGGCCTTGGGAGTGGGAGCGGTCTGGCCAAGTTGAGAGCCACAGAAAGTCTGCAAGCAGTGGTGGTGGTGTCTCTGCAAGGTCATTGTCAGAAGGCATGTCCTCTGTGCACATCTAAACAACATGTGGTCACCGTATTCTTCTTTCCAGAGTTTGTTTGAAATGAATTTAGCTCTTGTCACAAAAACACATAATAAGAACAGATTGCATACTGGCACACTGATCTTGGATATATGAGTTTGCTTGATCCTTAGGCTAATCCATGCCATGTAATTGGTTAATAAAAATAAACTTAAGAATGCTCACTGTCACTTGAAGTCTTGACACTCTGGATTTGGCTGCCAAATTGGACATTAGATTGTGAAATCTTTAAGGCAAGGAATTGTGTCGTGTCTCTGTGTCCCTAACATCAAACATAGAACCTGACATAGATCAGATGTTCAGTATATGCTTTTAAAATAAATGAATGCAAGAATTATTTGGGACAACTCGTACCTTTTATTTCCTTCAAGTTACTGGGTAGTGTTTTTATCAGAGCTCTTGTGGTTCAAGAGAGAAACCCAGCTGAAACTGCCTTAAGAAAGAAAGGAAGTTGATTGGTTCTTGTGATGAAAATATGGCAGTGAATTCAGGGAAGGCTGGGTCCAGGTATCAGTGCCATTGTGTATGTCTCTCACTTTGGTCACTGCTTTCTTTCTCAAGGGCGCTGTTCTCACACAGGATCTCGTCTACCTCACCCTATGATGGCAAGAGACCACCAGCAGATCCAGACTTTTCTGGAAAGGGAACATCTCTTTGCTGATAGTTCCTGATGGTCTCCGACTTGGGTCATGTGCTTATCACTGAATTAATCACTGGGCCAGGATGATGGCATCCTCTTACTAGCTAGACCTGGTCAAATGCTCACCTTCAGTACTAGGGTCATGAGGTGGGCTCCACCCAAATTGTATCAGCTAAGATGTGACCCCCCCAGGAGAAATCGAGGTGCTAATACCACAAGACAAAGGAACGGATATTGAGCAGGCAGCAGTGACAGACTGCCGCTTTGAGTAGAGTACATCATAGCCCTGGGAAGAAGCAATCAAATTCTGTGACTGTTCAGCGGAGTCTGTTTGCACGGATATTGCCGCATCTGGTTGTATTCGGTTTAACCATCGTTTGGAATGAGTTGGCAAATTGCAAGAAGTTGTGCTTGAACTCTGAACCACAGAACCGCTTGGAAGATGCTGATGGTCTGTTTTTCGTCTCTCTCTGCACCTAGGGCCTGGGAGAGTGGCTCCAGGCAGTGCCTGCCCCTCTGAAGGCTCAGGGGGCTGAGGCGGCCTGGAGCCCTGCCCAGAGGACACCCTGTTAAATGAGGAGATGAAGTTATCATGGACTTGGTGAATTCTCCTCTGGCTCTTTTTATAATCCCCTCAGCCAAGGAGACTGTCCAAGGTGTGGTGTTCCAGAACATTGAAGCCCTATTGTGGAACACCACAGACCTTGGCAAAAAGAACTTTGATACCCCTTGGGGAAAGTTGCTGTGATTTTGAAGGCATTTCACTCAGGAAAAGGAGCCTGTGATTTGTGAAGCAAGACTAATCTTCCATGGGAGGCTGCGGCATGAAATGAGACAAGGTGTGATAACCTGTCAAGTTCCAAAAAGAGATGATTTAGGGGGAGATAGCGTCTGAAAACGTGAGGATGGGTGTTACTAACTTAATCCATATGATGCCTTCAAAACAAAAAGTATATTAGGGGTGAAAGGCATGAAACAGACATTATTCATTGTCTCCAGGTGATATTTCTCCTGTGAGTTTACAAGCAAGTGTTGGCATGCTGTGCACAGACATTTGTACAATAGATTAGAGCTCCAGATCGCCACAGATGAAAAGTCGGGGGAGACACCTTTGACTCTTTCCCTTCCCCCTCTAATTTATCTATCTCATTTATTCCAGATGAGAGCTCCTTTGCTTTGTGAAAATTAGAGACATCTGTAGTTATACAACCTGAGTCGCGGATAATCAAGGCTCACGCGGCCAGGTGTGAACAGATGTCTTGTTGGGTCAGGAAGGTGACCCCGTCCTCCTCCTCTCATGGGCACCATCCACAGCCATTAGGGTGTGTTTTCCAGGAGTCGATGGAGGAGGGGGGAGAAGAAGAAGAATCCATATTCTGGTGGGAGAAGCAGATGCCTGCTGGACCAGGATGCCTCATGCACCTGGCAGTTAGTGCTCCCCCTTGCCTAAGAGGGCTCCCTGGATTCTCCTGTTAATCCTGGGGCCTGTGATGGCGCTGTGAAGGGGGGCACAGACCTCCAGTGGTGCCTTATTTGGGTCACGTCCAGCAACAGCGACTTACTTTTGCTAGGATGTTTATGTACAGCTTCTGGACTGGGAGGCACTTGGCAAGTCCAGGGAACAGGTTCTCAAAATGGCCTCTTGTTCTTGAGAAGATGGGACTGTAGGAAGTTTCCTTTGCTTACCTTCCTCTTCCCCTTTCCCTTCCTGAGGTTTCTAGTTAGAAAAAAAGTGAGGATGAGGTTCTGTGGTGACTCCAATATGATTGTGTTTTGAATTTGAAATGTTATTTATTTTTTACTAATTTCAGTTTAAAAAGTGATATGCAAGCCATTGGAGAATTTTTAACTATGTTTGGAACACTTAGGGTATATGAACTAAAGCAAAATTGTAAGGTACAGAGATTTTCCCTTATGCTTCTTGCCCCTACACCCTCACACCAACTCCATTGTGGACATTTCTCCCCCCACCAGAGCCAGACATTTGTTACAGTTGATGAGCTTGTGTTGACACACCATTATCACCCAAAGTCCATGGTTTATACGATGTTGTTCACTTCAAGTTTTTAAACAAATACACAATGGTACGTATCCACCTTTGTAATATGATAGAGAACAGTTTCACAGCCCCAACAATCTCCTCTGCTCTGCCTGCTCGTCCCTCCCTCCCCCAACACTGATGACCACTCATTTCCATTGCTTCCATAGTTTTGCCTTTTCCAGAATGTCACTGTGTTGGGATCATAGAGTGCGTAGCCTATTCAAATGGGCTTCTTTCACTTAGTGATATTCATCTAAGGTTCCTCTGTGTCTTTTCATGGTGTGATGGCTCATTTGTTTTTAGTGCTGAATCATATTCCACTGTCTGGATGTGCCACTCTGATGTGAGTTTGGAATGGTGAGTTTACTCCAGACAAGGTTGCCACAAGCCACAGGGTAGATTTGGAGAAGGGCACGGGCCATGAGCAGTTAGGAGCTTTTGTCTGATGGCAGACCCTGGAATGTCACTTACCGTAGTGGTTAGGCAGATCTAGGAAACCTTTGCTGTCTTTTCACATTTAATTTTTGAGTAGATTCTGTACTACCACATGTGGGAGCAGAGGTATCAGGTGTTAGGAAGAAGAAAAGGGCATGGAATTTGGATCCAGGAGGATATGGGTTTGAGTCCCATTTCTGCCATTTATGAACTGTGGGATCTTGGAAAAACCTCTTGACTTCTGTCTTTGAGCTGTGGCGTCTCCATGTAGAACGGAGACCGAGATGTCAACTCAAAGGAAACTTGTGAGAATGACATAGTGCTTGTGATACTGCTTCATAAATGGTGCAGCACCTTTTCCAATGGTAATTTAATAACTGTCCCACAGGAAGTGACTAAGTCCTGAGTATTCTTGTTCTGGGTTTTCCTACACTCTGTGCAGCTCTCCCAGTGACAGGGAACAACAGGACCTTTATTGCATCTTCACTCCCCGAAGGGTAGTTTTTGTTGAGCCTGGTCATTTTCAATGGCTCAGTCTGCCCTGTAACTCAGGGGTGAACCTCCCTGCATCTTCACAAACCCCCTACTAGCCCCAAGAGTCACACACAGAACACTGGGAGCCTCCTAGGCTGACCTGAACAGGAACTGCTTCAGACTCCATCTGGACCACCCCAAACTCTATTCTAACGGTTCCAAACTAAAAATTTACAGTTAATTCCACAGTTGACTTCTAGATCTTGTCATCAAACTGTTTTCTCTTGAGCCTTTGGAAGCAAAGCAGGTTTTGGGTGATTGTGAGGAAGCTGCTACTTGTGGAGACGCACAGGAATGCAGCACAGGCTCAGCCACATCACTGATGCCTGGAAGTCTTACGTGCCTGTGAGTCACCCCTGACGGAGGTCATCATGGCCTCATTAATGCCATTAATCTTTTCTCTAATCTTCCCACTGAACATGAAATGCAGAAAGTCAATCTCAAGACAAAGGGAGACCTCTCGGATCATTTGTCACAGAAGTGGGTTGTTAATTTTGAGTCTTTTTGATTCTCCCCTGAGAATCAGAGCTGGATCCTCCAGTATAAAGTAAGTTCCATGATGTCAGGGGCCAGGTGTCTCAGACTGTTTTTGTGTGTTTTATAACTTGTAGGACAATGGTTGGAATAATTAGGCCATGTAGAGATATGTCAAGGGCACAGGGATTTAGAACAGGAGAGGACTAATCCCTAGATATCCTTAGATATTCAGTAGTGCAGAAGAGGTTATCATTTAGGCAGAGAATATGTAGACTTTAAGACCACTGAGCGAGAATCAAGAAATGGATACCAAAAGAAGACCTAAAAATGGCCCACAGGTTCATGAAAAGATGTTCAACATCACTAGTCATCAGGTGCAAATTAAAAGTTTAGTGAGATATCCCCTCACACCCGTTAGAATGGCTGTCCTCAAAAACAGGAGAGATCAAGAGTGGCGGTAGGAGGTGGGGAAAGTGGGAAGCCTTGTGCACTGTTGGTGGGAATGTGAGTTGTTGCAGCCTTTATGGAAAACAA